>NW_025978864.1:0-6324 GCF_021869965.1 Rhincodon typus | reverse complement strand
CTCAGATGCACCACTGAAAGCATACTGTCCGGGTGCATAATGGCCTGGTATGGCAACTGCTCTGCCCAGGACTGTAAGAAACTACAGAAGGTGGTATGCACAGCCCAGACCATCATGGAAGCCAACCTTCCATCCATGGACTCTATTTACACGGCACACTGCCGTGGAAAGGCGGCCAACATCATCAAAGACCCATCGCACCCCAGTCATGATTTCCTACAACCTCTTCTATAAGGCAGAAGATACAGAAGCCTGAACACACATAAAATCAATTTCAGGAACAGCTTCTTTCTGGCTGTCATCAGACTGTTGAATGGACTCTAGCCTCAAATAATGTAACCTGCAACATAACCTGTATGTCTCTAACTCTTTTTGATCTGTACATCCTTTGCTTGCTGTGATCTGCCAGTACTGCTCGTAAACGAAGCTTTTCACTGTATTTCGGTACACATGACAATAAAATCAATCAATCAATCAGTCATTGAAAAGATTAATTGGCATCCTTCATGAACTCAGAAGGTCCAAAATCTTTTCAAAGCCAATAAAATGCTGTTGAGGAGTAATCACTATTGTAAAAGAGGCTGACATTAACAGATGCTAGGGAAAAAGATCAGAATATTTTGAGCATTTTTCACAAGAGCTATGAAGGTCAAATGGTTACTTAAGAGAGGCCTCCAGGATGTGAATGGCAATGGCAAGGGAAATAACAATGAAATATTTCCAGCAATCAGCAAGATTGGAATGAATATGTTGAAGATAACATGGGAAAATTATAAGAAGTTCAGAAAACATATATGGCAGGCTGCCCAATTTAGCTTTCATAAACCACTCATCAACAGTGCTCGTGAATTTTTGAAAAGCAATATTTGCCTCCATTCAGCATCTTTAATACAGTCAAACATGAAAGGAATGTTACTAAATGACACCAAGCCACATAGGAGCCAATAAAACAAATGATCAAAGGTCATTTGGTCAAAGAGATAGATTTTAAAGAGGATTGCTACAATCCCTACAGAGACCAATAATTTTATAAAATATATTAATATTTTAAGACTTTTACTGTAATAAACATATTAAAAACACCATCAGCAAAATATTACTTAATAGACAACTATATTCTAAACTACAGAAACTGCAGCCCCTATTACTCTCTTAGTGCGAACAATAACTCCGTTACATGCACACACATATATACTTTACAACATACTCTCCAAGGGATTATGGTGTTTAAAGGACATAGTCCGCAGTCACTCCCACCTTCCAGTGGGTTCACAACTCCCCATTTCACCACATCGTAACATTGATCATTACTGGCGCCAACAGCAATTTTCCAGGGAGTCTTTCACCCAGCCTCAGTGTCTGTCTTCAACAAAGAATGTGTACGATACTTCATAATAGTACAGTACTTTCCATTCAGCTACTGACTCATGACTGGTAAATAATTTTCTGTTCTGTTCAATGACTCAGCTGGGTAGGGCAAGCTGACTCGGTAATCTTATCCTTGTAACTTTCTCATCTTCTCAGTATGTGAGCTCTGTTTTTAAGTGGTCCTCGTGAATAGTATTACAGGTGTAACAATTTGTTTTATTTTCTTCATCTTTATTCTATATCAAAACAACATGCAAGAGTGAAACATAATTCGCTTTGCATTCAAGTAGCATCAGGAAACTCTTTGTGGAGAAAATCTGAAACTTATATTAGCAATGTTATTATACCGCAATGTACAGCATGAGTCAGAGCTCTGACATTTCATTTACATGGATGTGTGGAAAGAGCAAGGCTATAGGATCAGAATGGACAACATCAATGTAGAAGAAGCATAAATATTGGCATGAATGGCCACATAAGCTTTAAGGTTCTACATTTCTAAGTTACACATAGTCTGGTGTTTATTTGTTTCTCTGCTAATGACTGTTTCTGTAAGAGTGAGATCTATGATTATGGCAGCACATAAAGGGAGTGTGTTTCAAAGTAGTAGAGTAACACATTCCAGGGTTCAAATAATTCCATTGAATATGAATGATCAAGGTGGGCCTGATCAAATGTGTTTAAAATGTTAAAACTACCTGATGGGTATATGTTTTCTGCCTTGGCAGGAACAAGCTGGCCATTCAGAAAACTATCCTATTAATTGACAAAAATACACAAGATTGAGGACTTCAGATCTCAACTGTGTCTCAGTGATAATACTCTTGCCACTGAGACAAAAGGTTCTAGAGACTTGAGCTTTAAATCCAGCTAACACGGAGGGAGAGCTATACTGTTAGAGATGCTGTATTTTGAATGGAATATTAACTGTGACAAAATCCGGCCTTTCACCTGTATAAAGATATTCCGAAGGCACTATTGCAAGAATAGGCAGGGTGACTAATTTCCTGGGTTATGGGGAGAATTCGGGGATGAAGACATGTATTTTAAAGAATTTTCGCAAGCCACATAGTTTCCTTTAAAACTGTAAGATTAATAGCGGAAAGACTAGAGAAACAGGGCTTATTCTCCTTACAGTACAGAAGGTTAAGGTGAAATTGAATAAAGGTGATCCTAATTATAGGGAATTTTGTTGGAGTAAATAAGGAAAATAAAATTCAATGGCTGGTGAGCCAGTAACCTGGCAACACAAATTTAAGATATTTTGCAACAAAACGAAGAGAATATTTCCACACAGCAATTTATCACAATTTACAATGTTCCCTGAAAAGGAATAGGTTCAATATGAACTTACAAAAGGGAATCATAAATACTCTTAAAAAAGGAAAATAGTGTAGGTCTGTCGGAAAAGAATGGGGAAGAACACTCATATAATTATCACAGTCATGCCAGGCAGTATTGTCTCCTGCTCTGCATGATTTATTCGATTGATAAAACAAGGAAGGTATCACAGACCACAAAATAATTTTTGGAGTGTATTCAATGTTGCCCTTCAGACAAAGGCAAGAATCAAGTTTAGCAATTGTCTTTTTTTTCCCGGTGATATTAATTGAGTGATAATTGTGGGGCTGGGCACTCAAACACTTCTTCATACAGCGCCTGTGCTTTTTGACCCCCATTTGAACAGGAAAACTGAGCCGTGGCTTAATTTCTCTTCAACAGACAGCCCTTCTCGAGCTGCATGGTTCGGTTCCTCCTTCATCTAATGGGTTGATTTTGACTCATGCATTACTATAGAACAGGTGACCTAGTCCATTATATGTCTTTTATTTCTTTGGTATCCCATTGACTTAAAACGTGAAAGGAGTTGCCAGCTTGTTGCCACTCACTTTACACAATAGTCTGAAAGCAAAATCTATTTCAATGAGGCTAGAGAGATCATTTGGGGCTCGAACTGTAGCTTGTCCTTGTTGGAACAAATATGAATAATTAGATAAATTCAATGATAATGGTGAAAAAGAACTGTATACATTCCACACAAATGACCAAACTGCAAAGAAAAGAAGGTGCAATGCATTTAAATATTTTATTATGCAAGTCCTTGGAATATAAATCACAACTGGAATGCAACATCGCTGAGGAACCACTTCCACCCTGCTTGGGTTCATTTAGAAAAAAAATACCTAATTTCAACATTGCTGTAACGGTATGCTTTCCCATCACAGATGCACAATGTTAAGTGGTAGAAATTAGCAAGAAATTAGCAGTTCATCACAAGCTGTCCACTCCTGTTTGTCTAGTATTTGCATAGAGTTCTGGAAAAAAATAGCCTGACAATTAGCTGTTTGTAAAGAATGCATGTTGATACTAATGGTCCTTGACCTCACTTCCAAACCATTTTATTTGTTTTCTCCTGTAACTTTGAGATTTAATTAAACCTAAATGGAAATGACAATTATATTCACAACTACAAACATTTTTGGAGCATGTTGAAGATTATGTAAGCATAGCCTTTGAACCCTCCCCCATCCAATATATTTTGGTACTGATCAACTACTTCCCTCCCCCATGGTTTACACACATAACGTGATAACTATGGACCAGGAATGGTGGCTCCAGGTCTGATCTGTTCTGATAATGATTGTAGAGAAAAATATAGATCATTGTTTTTCTAAACAATTGAGTACATGCCTCTGGGCAAAATTAAATGTTGGAGTAGAAACTCTGCCATACAACTAGCGAACTGTGGATCCACGCGACATTCCCTATGTCAACTCCCTTTCCGGCTGGGAAGATGTGGATGTGTTACAAGAATGAAGATCAACATCAATTGAATGTCCATTAATTTCTAATGTAAGCAGAAAATTAAGTCCGTTGCAACTAAAAATTTTGAAAACGAAGTTGACGGTTTTCACAAAAGCACAAAAAAAAAATTCAGAGATAAATTCAGAGATTAAGCAGCATCTGTGGAGAGAGTAACAACTTACTGTTTCAGGTCAATGACCTCCATTTGATGAAAGTTCAAAACCTGAATTGTTAAAATTGCACCTCTCTCTACAGTTGCACATTGACCGTCTGACTATTTCTAGTATTTTCTATTGCCAGCACCCACAATGTTTTCACTTCTTAGTGAGATGCAGATACAGGGAGTAACTACGAATTGCATTAGCAATATCCCTTGGTGGGACAGGTAATCTCTCATTAAAGTAAAATACTGCGCACTGCACGACCTAAAATTTTAACTGCTTTGAGTCAACACAATTCGTATAAACATAGAAACAAGGAACAGTTGTAGGCTATTCAACCCGTCAAGTCTGCACCATCACTCAATATGACGATGGAGTACAGGGTAGATTTATGAGAATAATACCCAGCCTTCAGGGGTAAAGTTATGAGGAGAGATTATACAAATTAGGCCTACTTTCTCTACAATTAAGGAAGTTAAGGGGTGATCTGATCGAAGTCTTTAAGATATGGGCAGGTAAAGACAGGTAGATAAAAATAAACTATTTCCATTGGTTGGAGATTCCAGAATTATGGGGCATAGTCTGAGAATTAGAGCTGTACCCAGGTACCTTTGTACCTAATATGGCACTTTAAGTGGCAACTTTTATACTTTTCACTGTACTCCATTGAGTACTTGTGGCAATAAAGCAAATTCAATTCAATAAACTGTTCAGGAGAGGTGTTAGGAAGCATTTCTACATGCAACATGTGGTAGATGCTTGAAACTCTCTTCCACGGATCGCAGTCAATGCTAGATCAGTTATAAGTTTTGAAGCTAAGATAGATAATTATTTGTTAAGCAAAGGTATTAAGGGATACAGGCCAAAGGCAGGTATATGGAGTTAGGCCACAGACCAGCAAGATCTCATTGAATGGCAGAATTGGCTCAAGGGGCTGAATGGCCTATTCCTGTTCCTATGCTTCTATGTCCTATGGTTGATCCTCCACCTCAAGGCCATATTCCTCCTTTCTCTTCATACTCATTGATGTCGTTAATATCTAAAACTTTATCACAAACAAAAACAAAGTTGCTGCTAAAAACTTATCAATCGCTTTCTTAAATATACTCAGTGAACCGCCCTCCATAGTCTTCTTTAGTGTCACTGAATGAAGGCCTGGCTAACATTAATCACACACCTAGTTCAGGGTTGTTTCTTCTTTGCTGCAGAAATGAATTTTCTGAGTACTGAGAATGTTTGGCACACTATTAAAATCATAGTCAGAAGTCACACAACACCACATTATAGTCTAATAGGTTTATTTGAAATCATAAGCTTTTGGAGTGCTGCTCCTTCGTCATCTAATGAAGGAACAGTGTTTCAAAAGCTTGTGCTTTCAAATAAACCTGTTGGACTATAACCTGGTGTTGTGTGACCTCTGGCTTTGTCCACCCCAGTCCAACACTGGCACCTCCACATCATATTAAAATCATGCAATGAAACAGCACAGAAAGAGGCCATTTGGATCATTGTGTCTGTTCCAGCTATCTGAAAGATCTACATTCAATCTCTTCTTTCCTCATAGCCCTGCATACTTCTCTTTTAAAATGTTTCTGTGGAATCTATTTACACCATTCTTTCAGACAGTGTATTCCATATCATTTCAACTTGTG
Source organism: Rhincodon typus (assembly GCF_021869965.1). Classification (NCBI taxonomy): domain Eukaryota; kingdom Metazoa; phylum Chordata; class Chondrichthyes; order Orectolobiformes; family Rhincodontidae; genus Rhincodon; species Rhincodon typus. The sequence continues at coordinate 338 of NW_025978864.1, read as the reverse complement.
TGATGAACAGACAGAAAAATCATTGGAGAATTAAAACGAACGCACTTTTCATTTCTTCAAACAATTGTACTTATTAATGTTAAAAGCATTGGAGTTGGAGCGAAAAAAGGCTGTTTGCCTGATAATCAGAGGTCAATCAGTGAGATAACAAAGCCTCTAATTGCTTTCCAGTTGATACGCAGGGCATGCATTCGAGGAAGTTGGCACTGAACAACCAATGATAGCTAATATGTACCAGTCAACCAGAGATAACAAGGTGTAGAGCTGGATGAACACAGCAGGCCAAGCAGCATCAGAGGAGCATGAAGGCTGACGTTTCGGGCCTAGACCCTTCTTCA
>NW_025978863.1:0-6324 GCF_021869965.1 Rhincodon typus | reverse complement strand
AACCCCCTTCCCCTCCCCCTTTTCTGATGAAGGGTCTAGGCCCGAAACGTCAGCCTCTCTGCTCCTATGATGCTGCTTGGCCTGCTGTGTTCATCCAGCCCTGCACCTTGTTGTCTCTAATGTTCTGGGGAGCTGAGTTTGAATCCCAACACAGCAGATGGTAGAATTTGAATTCAATTAAAAAAAATTAGAATTAAGATTCTAACGATGACTGTGAATCCATTGTTGATTGTTGGAAAAACCCATCTGGTTCACTAATGTCCTTTAGGGAAGGAAACTGCCATCCTTACCTGGTCTGGCCTACACTTGACTCCAGACCCACAGCAATGTCGTTGACTCTTAACTGACCTCTGGGCAATTAGGGATGGACAATAAATGCTGCCTGGCCAGCAACACCCTCATCCTGTGAATGAATTAAAAAAAAACTCCCACCTTTGTGTGTCAAGGTGCTTCCTGAACGGTCTGGCCCTAATTCTCAGACTATGACCCCTAGTTCTAGAATCCCCAATCAGCGGAAGTAATTTATCTACCCTGCCTTTTCCTGTTAATATTTTGAAGTCTTCAATCAGATCACCCCTTGGCCTTCTAAATGCTAGAGAAAACAGACCTAGTTTGTATAATACCCCCTGATAACTTAAGTCTGGGTATTATTCTTGTAAACTTATCATGTACTCCCTCCAAGGCAAAGATATCCCTCCTAAGGTGATGTCTTTAGACTGAGTTTTATGAAGGTGGTCCACATTGAAATCTAAATTTCTCCTTAACCAGTTTCCGCACATGTCTAACTTCCAGACAATGGTCCTATGGACGAAACATCGCTGTTTTCCCTTTAGCCCGTGGTGCTGAAGGCAGTCATATTGCACCAAGCAGTTGCACTCAGTGACCTCAGTACAGCCTGGTAGTGCATTTACCAATAAAGTCATTGATCTACTTAATCTACAGAAGTTTTAACAGAAAATAAATCTTAACAATTTGAGGCTGTTCAACACAAATCATGTATTTAAGAAGCTGTGATAATACAGGACTAGGGAGGAAAGTGTGGTGTGGGGCAAACAAAGTCTGCAGACATTTGCACCTGAAAGAGTTGACTTTGTATTGTAATAAGAGCTCAGCTCATGAATGTAATTTGATCGTGTCCCAGCAAATAGTGTCAAATGCAGGGGATTACCACTGGGTCAGAGGCCGGAGAGGTGGGCAGCAGTTACCATGGAAGTTCTGGCTCATGAAAACTGCAACACAATACTCACAGAAGGAAAGGAGATTGTTTGTGAAGACGACAGTGATCCGGAATCAACAGTTTTTACAGTCGCGTTGTGACTGAAGCATACTTCAATGAGTGGTTTGTTAACATGGGAGACCCCAGAGTTTGGTGGAGGTGTTGCTGACTGATTTGTACAGTTTGAACATATGCTTGCATTCTGGCAGCATGAATCATTTCAATATTGACCCCTATTATTACAATAATGTTTCATTTAAATATTACAATATACATTAATGTTTCCAGTCTGAATGTGATGGTTTTGATTGGCCTGGATGAGTTAAACCGAAAGGTCTGTTTCCAGACTCTATAACTCTGTGCCTGAAGTATTGATGAAAGCTCAGGTCAGGTGAATTTATAGCTGAGATAATCTCTTCCTTTCGTCGTGGAGAATGTATCAATGTTTTAAGCACTGTGACCATGTGTTATCAACTCAATGAAGCCTGCGTTTGAAGGACAAGACATTCAGGCCTGTCTGCATGCTCGAGAGTAGCAGGGAAAATAATCCTTCCTTGAGGTCCAAAGCACATTCAATATTTGACCTTCAATCTCATTACCGTCAAACTGGTAAACTGAGGACTTAAACAGGCAGCTTACCAGTGAAGCAGAATGAAGCAGTAGGCATTAGGAAAGTAGGTAAAAGTGCCTACTGAGAAGAAGACATATCAGAAAGTGAGTTGGTCAGGTAAGGAAGTAGTAGTGACTGAGGCTGACGCTGATGGACATGGTAGTAGAGGCCTGGTAACTCAGAAAGGAAAAATGCTCCTGCATCCTGGGCCTCCTCCAGTGTCACAACGATGCCACCCAGAAACTGGAGGAACAGCACCTCATATTCTGCCTTGGAACCCTACAACCCAATGGTCTCAATGTGGACTTTACGAGCTTCAAAATCTCCCCAACCCCAATCTCATCCCAAGACCAGCACCCCACTCTCATCCCCGCCTCCTTGACCTGTCTGTCTTCTCTCCCATCTACCCGCCCCTCTCCCACCTCACTGACCAACCCCCACTCCCACTTCCTACCTACACTCACCTTTACTAGCTTCATCCCCACCTCCTTGACCTGTCCGTCTTCTCTCCCACCTATCTGCTCCACTATCCACCTTCTATCACAGCTCCCCCCTCTCTATTTATTTCAGAACCCCCTTTCCCTCCCCCATTTCTGAAGAAGGGTGCAGACCCGAAACATCAGTTTTCCTGCTCCTCTGATGCTGCCTGGCCTGCTGTGTTCCTCCAGCTCTACACTTTGTTATCTCAGATTCTCCAGCATCGGCAGTTCCTACTATCTCCTTGTAATTAATTTGTATGTTTAATGTAAGTTCTAAGTTTCTCAGCTAGGCAAAGCTAAAATGACAACTAGAAATTTCCCTGAGGATACTGTAACATCAGCAGAAAATCAGTCAGAGCCTCATTCACGTCTCTATGTAGGGTTTCCATTTGTCAACTGTCCAACTTATAATGGCCAACAGAAAAAAAAAACGCCTGTGGAAATTCCTAGCAGTAGAAATTGTGAGAGGACTTTTCTGAGAACATTGGTCTTTCACCACAATTTGTTTCACCAAGAATTTGGCTGGGGGTGTTTCTTTTGGTTTTAGCAAAGAGCTCCCATGGGCAGCCCTGGAGTGCAGCAACCTTCAGTTAAGCCTGGTCATACCTTCAATTTTTTTTGGTGCCCATGGACTATGAAAGATGTTGGTATCGTTGCCGCTGTGATGGCATCATACATTATCCTGTGGCAATGATTTGACAATAATCACTTGCATTCATACAATAATCGTAACACACTAAACCATTCAAAGGTGTTGCATTGAACGTTATCCAACAAAAGTTGAAAGGTCCATAGAAAGATATTAACACAGTTGATCAAAAGCTGGGTCAAGAAGTTAGGCTCCAAGGAACATCTTAATGGAAGAGGGGAGAGGCAGAGAAGTGCAGATGTTTAGGGAAGGAATTTGGAGGTTAGGGCATTGGTAACTGGAGGTAGAGCATCAATGATGGAGTTAAATAAAAATGGATTTTTATGACAGACCAGCATTGAAGGAGAATAGAGACATTAGAGGACTGTAAAGATGGAAATGCTTACAGAGATGTTGGGATGGGGAGGGGTGAAGACCATGAGGGCATTTGAAAACAAGGATGAAAATTTTAAAATGGACGCATTCTCACATCTGGAGAAAAGGTAGATTAGCAAGGACTGAAGGATGGATGACAGGGACTAAGTGCAAGTTCACAGCAGATTTTGGATGAAATCAAGGCATAGAGAGTTCAAGGTGGCTTTAGACTTGCTACTATTTACTAGGAAATTTCCATTCAGCCGATACGATGGCCCTGTTATTTATGAAGAGGCAGGGAGTGAGTGGGTTGGGATATTGGGAGCAGAGTCGACTCAGGTCTGTGAGCCTGTTCCACCATCAAAAAGATAGTAGCTTAATTTGTCTCTTAACTACATCCACCATCTTACTTCCAAGTGCTTTTAAGACCTCGTCTAATCTATTGCTTCAGATTATAAATTATTCATTGAGTAGGCATCCATTAATTTTTGTGGGAGGGAGTTTCAAACTCCTCCCATCTTTTGCATAGAGAAGTGTTTCGTAACTTCTCTCCTGAATGGTCAGACTCTGGCATCAAGTTAATATCTCCTTGCCCTAGACTGCCCAAGCAGTGAAAAATGCTTCACTCTATCCAATCTATCATTTGCTAGTAAAATCTGAAACCATCAAATCCAGTCTTCTCTTAAATTGTATTCAACAGAATCCCATGCCTAGTCTGCACCTTTCCCTGCAACCGCAGGAGGTGCTACACCTGCCCCTACACCTCCCCCCTCACCTCTGTCCAATGCCCCAAACAATCTTGCCAAATCTGACAGGGATTCACCTGTACATCCTCCAACCTGGTCTACTGTATCTGTTGTTCCCGATGTGGTGTCCTCTACATCGGTGAAACCAAGCACAGACTCGGAGACCGTTTTGTAGAGCATCTGTGCTCTGTTCGTGACAAATGACAACACCTTCCGGTCGCGAACCATTTCAACTGCCCCTCCCACTCCCTGGGTGACATGTCCATCCTGGGCCTCCTCCAGTGTCACAATGACATCACCCGCAAACTGGAGGAGCAGCATCTCATATTCCACCTCGGGAGCTTACAGCCTGATGGCCTAAACGTGGAATTCACCAGTTTTAAAATCTCCCCACCCCCATCCTCATCCCATGTCCAACACTCACTCTTATCCCCACCTCCTTAACCTGACACAAAATATCTGTCTTCTTTCTCATCTATCTGCCCCACCATTCCCATTGACCAATCCCCACTACCCCCTACCTGCATCCACATATCACCATTCCACACACCTACTCCCAGCCCCACCCCACCCCCCCATTTATTCCCAAAGCTCCCTTCTCCCTCCCCAGTCCTGATGAAGGGTGTAAACTCGAAATGTCGACTCTCCTCCTCCGATGCTGTGTGACCTGCTGTGTTCCTCCCGCCCCACACCGTATTGAGTAGTCTTTGTCATCTGGCTTCCCTGAAATATTTTAATGACGCTTTCACCTCAGTTACCTACATCACTTCATACATTCCACTAATCAGCCCCCTTCCTCCAACCTGTTGTAGTTTAAGCCAGATGCTTATCTTAGACATAAGTGGAAAAATCAGGTTTCTGATTTTTGAATGTTTTTAAACTGCACTATTCCAGGTTTAAATATTACCATACAGCAACAAATAGCATAGAGGTGACCCAGTGTTGGCTTAAACAGATGAACAGCATCAGAAAGAGGTACCAAGCAGGAAATGACAGGCAAATACTTGACAATAATTTATAACAATTAAAATCATTTTCAGAACTATAATGAGATCTGTGCAAATCTGCATCCCAGTCTCAAAAAGCCATACATTTTCTCCCACAGAGTCATGACTGAGATGCGACCTGTATCCGTTATCCTCTTAGTCCATTTCCACACTGTTTAACCTCTGTCAACAAGACACCTTAAGTGCAATGTTGAGGAACTGAGGCTATAAAATAGAAACTGGTCGGATATTGTGTCCATTTTTCATATCTGTAATTAATGTACTGTTGGTGAGACCATTGCAATGACAATTATTTAAAATATACATTGGGTAATGCTTTCTCTAATAAGTACTGAAGTTTCTGTAAATCAGAAACAAAAAATGAAATTGCTGGAAAAGCTCAGCAGGTCTGGCAGCATCTTTGGAGGGAAATCAGTGCTAATGTTTCGGGTGGAGTGACTCTTCCTCAGAACTGAGCATCACCATCAGTACTGACATAGAGTCACTTGACCTGAAATGTTAACTCTGATTTCTCTCCACAGATGCTGCCAGGCCTGCTGAGCTTTTCCAGCAATTTCTGTTTGTCTTACACTTTCTCTAAGATGTGAATACTTCAAGATTTCAAACCTTGTAAATGCTGCCAGCTGAGATTTTATTTTCATCGAGAATCTATTCCTTAACTATCAATCATTTTAAATATGTGTCCACTGTACTTCAAGTCTATTTTGTTTTCAGCTGTTTAATTTCCACACAGATATCGCAATTAACCAGCACCAAATGTAAAGGCACAGAATTCAAAAGGATCTGCCTGTTTTGTGTCTTTGAAACATTGCTTTCTGCAGGAATGTATTTGCTGGTTTCTCCTGTGCTGACTGCCCTCTCCCCTTCTCCAAATTCAGTGCTTGTTCTAACTCGTAACCTGTACATGCCCTACACTTCCCCTGATTATTTTGAAGCTACCCCAGATGCCCTTTACTGTGCAACCAAGCAATGATAACATTGCACTCATCTTCATCTAACACTTGCCGTTATATACAGCAATGGCTGGCTATTCTTATTTCCCTCAACTAAATTTAAATAGTAATTTACTGCAGAGGACTGCTGTTATGTAGTTGTAGTAATCCTTGCTAATAGATTTATATTGGATTGAAAATGGAAAACATTAGGCATGAAGGAGATGTCTCAGGCAGCCACCTAATTCTCTTTTTAATTTCACAAACAACTAGGTAACGTACAGAGATAGTAGGAACTGCAGATGCTGGAGAATCTGAGATAACACAGTGT
>NW_025978862.1:0-6324 GCF_021869965.1 Rhincodon typus | reverse complement strand
CCAATGACCCTCTGACAAAGGAGCAGTGTGTCAGAACTGACCATCTGACAAGGAGGCACTCCCTCAGTCTGACCCTGTCTCACTGCTGCAGAAGTGATCTTTTGCTAATGAGGTACTGCCTGGGTTCTGACCCTGACAGATCTGAAATACCGCAGCACTTACCATCAGTCTGTGGCAAACCCTCCATTCCGACACCATTACACTGAAGCACAGCCTCAGTGCTGGCCCACTGACAAAGAGACTCTGTCTCAGAACTGACCAGCTGACAATATGCCAGTGCCCTAGGTACTGACACAATAATAATGAAGCCCTCCGTCAGGACTGACCCTCTAAATGTGAGGTCGCCCTCAATTCTGATGCCCTTACAATGAGGCACTGTCCCAGTTCTGACCCATGCATATTTGGGAACTGGCTCTGTCCGACAGTAATACATTCCTGCAGTAGTGACCCTCTGACCATGAAGCACTCCCTCTGTACTGGAGCTCTGACAGTGCTTCAATCCCTCAGTAATGCCCCTCTGACAATGAAACAGTCCATCAGTTCTGACACTGTCACAGTGCTGCAATGTCTTAGTGACCGTGTATTCCTCCTCACTTTTGATGCCTTTATCGTGAGGCAATGCCTCAGCACTGATCCTCTGATACAGTTGCAATATCTTTGTGCTGACCCTCTCTATGTAGCAAACCCTCAATTCCCAAACTGTTACACTGAGGAACTGCCTCAGAACACAAACTCTGACAATGAGTCATTCCCATACGATGAACCCTCTGACAAATGAACAATGCCTCAGAACTGACACACTGACCATAAGGCAGTCCCTTAGTACTGACCCGCTGATCATAATATCACAGTCATGACCCTCTAAATGTGTGGCGTCCGTTCAATTTGGATACCTTTCGAAAGAAGCACTGCGTTCGTATTGATACTGTGACAGTGCTTCCATAGCTCAGTGCTGACCTGCTAATCATCGAGCCATCCCACAGTTCTGATCCGGTTACATAGAGGCCCTCGCTCATAGAGACCCTGACCCTCTGACTGTACTAGACGATCTCAGTACTGGTGCTGCAAACGTGTTGCACTCTCTTATTTCTCAGCCCATTTTATTGAGACTGTGCACCCCACTGGACCCTCTAACAAAGAGGCAGTCCCTCAGCAATGACACAACTGTGAAGCACTGTCACTGACCCTCTGACAATGAGGCTGTCAATTCTGACCCCTTTACATTGAGGCACTGCGTGAGTAGTGACCATTGAGGCACTTCCTCAGTAGTTACCTTCAGACAGTTTAGTGTTAAGGCCAGATGAGGGTCAGGATGGGACTAGGGTTAGGGTGAGGGCTGAGGCTAGGATTAGAGTTGAGGTCAGGGTTGAGGCTGCATTTGGGGGCTGGGACCAGGACCGGAACAAGCTCATTCATGGGATCGAGGAGGTGGTAGGGGTTGATGGGATTACCGATGGCCGGGGTACAGTACAGTCGGGGCCAGGCTGGGATTAGGGCGAAGGATAGGGGCCGGGTCAGGCTGGGGCTGGGGTTAGATTTAGTTAGGGTCTTGGGTCTGGAACAGTGAGGGGTTAGGGTCGGGGCTGCGGGCTGGGTGCTGGGACCTTAACCGTGTCAGGCTCGGGGTCAGGGTCAGGATTAGGACCATGGTTGGGGTCAGGATCAGTGTCAGGGCGGCGACAGGCTGCGGGGGAGTATTGGGTTGGGGAGTGCTGATGGCTGGGTCTGTGTCCAGGTCGCTGGCATCTTTGCAGGGTGGGGTAGTGTCAATCTGGGTGCCTGGGCCGGGGCCGCGACAGGGATCCGGCCGAGGGCTGGGCTTTAGGGTCGGAGTCCGATGGCCGCGGCCGGGACAGTCAGGGGTTAGGGTTTGTTTCAGGGACTAGGGGCTGCGGCCGGGACAGTCTGTGGTTAGGGTTGGGGTCGGGGACTGGGGCCCGCGGCCGTACCAGTCTGGCATTAACGTTGGTGCTGGGGACTGGGGGCCGCGGCCGGAACAGTCTGGGGTGAGGGCTGGGGTAGGGGACAAGCTGCAGCAGGTTCGGAGTTGCGACAGGCTGGTGGCTGGGGTCTGGTGCCGGGTTTAGGGTTACGGCTGGGACAGGGGCTGAAGGCTGTGGTCTCGGGGCGGTGCGTAGAGCCGAGGCTGAAGCTAGGTTTACTGTGATAGTCTGGTCTGGGGCCATGGATTGGGTCGGGCTGGGCCGGAATGGACTGAGGGTCTGGGACCGAGTTTAGAGTCAGGGTCCAGTTTGGGGCCAAGGTTTTAGTTAGATTTGGGGCCGAGGTCGGAGGGCTGAGGCGAAGACTAAGGCGAGGTTTTCGGTGATGGTCTGAGCTGGGGCCGCCAATTGGGTTGGGCCGAGGCTGCGACAGGCTGTCGGCAGGGATTCGACTGGGGGATGAAGGCTCGGGTCAGGGTTCAGGGCCAGGATTAGGATTAGGATTGGGCCTAAGTTTTTGATTAGGTTTGGGGCCGGGACAGGGTTGGGTTGGGGTGGAGGTTGAGGGCTTGTGTTCCGGGCCAGGACAGGCTGGGATATGTGTCGGGGGCTGGGGGCCACGGCCAGGTCCGGAACAGTCTGGGGTTAGGGCCGGGAGCCAGGAAAGGCTGTGGGACGGGGTTCGGGTCAGTTCTGCGGGCTGGGGACTGGGCTGGGAGAGGCTGGGGACGGAGGCTGGGGCCGGGACAACCCCCAGTAAAGAAACCGTAAAAGTCAGAGCCCGCTGTAAATAAAGTGTAAAGTATAGAGCTCCGAATAAATAAACCCCGTCAATCGTCCCTAAAATCCCCCTAAACCCTCAAACAGACGACTGGAAAAAAAAACCCTAAAACACAGATCCTCCAGCCAATGAAAGCTAAAACACAAGGCCCACTGTAAATCAACACTAAATACGAGAGCCCCGAGTAAAGCACTCCGAGATAGTTAGATTCAGATAGTACCTCATAGTCAGACAGACAGATCTGAGGCAGTGCCTGTTTGTCAGACAGTCAGTAATGCGGAAGCGCAGTGTTGTCGAACGGTCATTACTGAGGCAGTGCCACACGATTACAGGATCAGTCCTGAGGGAATGCCACTCGAATAGAGGATTAAATCTGGGTTATTGCAGCACTGAGAGGGTGGGAGTGAGATAACACCTCAGTGTCGGCAGTGTACTGAAGTTCTGAGGAAGGGTCCCCGGACCTGAAACGTTAACTCTGTTTTCTCCTTCACAGATGTTGCCAGACTTGCTGAGCTTTTCCAGCAAACCTGATTGCCCTGGTCGACTCATTGTCTCCGCCTGCTCCTGCCCCACCGAACTTATCTCCAACTATCTCGGCTCCCTTGTTCCAGGAACTCCCTACCTACGTCCGTGACACCACCCACGCCCTCCACCTCCTCCAGAACTTCCAATTCCCCAGTCACCAACACCTCATATTTACCATGGAGGTCCAGTCCCTATACACCTGCATTCCCCATACAGATGGCCTAAAGGCCCTCCGCTTATACCTGTCTCGCAGGCCCGACCAGTTCCCCTCCACAGACACCCTCATCCGCTAAGCCAAACTCGTCCTCACCCTCAACAACTTCTCTTTCAATTCCTCCCACTTCCTCCAGACAAAGGGGGTGGCCATGGGTACACGCATGGGCCCAAGCTATGCCTGCCTCTTTGTAATTTACATGGAACAATCCCTCTTCAGTAGCTACACTGGCCCTAAACCCTACCCCTTCCTCCGTTGCATTGATGACTTTATTGGCGCCGCCTCATGCACCCACGAAGAGCTCGAACAGTTCATCCACTTCACCAAGACCTTCCACCCCATCCTTAAGTTCACCTGGACCATTTCTAATAATTCTCTCTCCTTCCTGGACCTCTCTGTTTCCATCTCTGGCAACCACCTAGAAACTGATATCCATTTCAAGCCCAACCGACTCCAACAGCTACCTGGAATACACCTCCTCCCACCAACTTTCTTGCAAAAATGACATTCTCTATCCCAATTCCTTCACCTCCGCCACATCTGCTCCCAGGATGATTCATTCCACTCCTGGACATCTCAGATGTCCTCGTTTTTCAAGGACCACAACATCCCCCCTCAGTGGTCGAGAACGCCCTCGACCGTGTCTCCCGCATTTCCCGCAACTCATCCCTCACACCCACTCCCCGCAATAACAACCAAAAAAGGATCCCCCTCTTCCTCACGTACCAGCCCAACAACCTGCTGATCCAACCCATCATCTTCCGACACTTCCGCCATCTGCAGTCCGACACCACCAGCGAAGACATTTTTCCCTCCCCACCCTTATCTGCTTTCCGGAGGGACCGTGATGTCCGTGACTCCCTTGTCCATTCCACGCTCCCCTCCAGCCCCACCACACCCGGCACTTTTCCCTGAAACCGCAGGAAGTACGACACCTGCCCCTACGCCTCCCGACTCACCCCGATCCCAGGCCCCAAGAACACTTTCCACATCAAGCAGATGTTCACCTGAATATCTGCTAATGTGGTATACTGCATCCGTTGTTCCCGTTGTGGCCGCCTCTCCATCGGGGAAACCAAGCGAGGCTTGGGGACCGCTTTGCAGAACACCTCTCCTCGGTTTGCACTAAACAACTGCACCTCCCAGCCGCGAACCATTTCAACTCCCTCTCCCATTCCTCAGACGACATGTCCATTCTGGGCCTCCTGCAGTGACGCAACGATGCCACCCGAAGGTTGCTGCAACAGCAACTCATATTCCGCTTGGGAACCCTGCAGCCCAATGGTATCAATGTGAACTTCACAAGCTTCAAAATCTCCCGTCCCCCTACCGCATCCCAAAACCACTACAGTTCGTCCCCGCCTCCCTGACCTGTCCTTCCTCCCACCTAACCCCTCCTCCCACCTCAAGCCCCACTCCCATTTCCTACCTACTAACCGCATCCCGCCCCCGTTCTCCCTGGACTGACCTATCTCCTCCCCAGCTCCCCACCTAGACTCACCTTTACTGGCTCCATCCACGCCTCTTTGACCGGACTGTCTCCTCTCCACCTATCTTCTCCTCTATCCATTTTCTATCCGCCTCTCCCCCTCTCTCCCTATTTATTTCAGAACCTCCTTCCCCTCCCCCATTTCTGAAGAAGGCTCTCGGCCCGAAACGTCAGCCTTCCTGCTCCTCTGCTGCTTGCCCTGCTGTGTTCATCCAAAACTACACCTTGTTATCTCAGATTCTCCAGCATCTGCAGTTCCTACTATCTCTGCGAACGCAGAAAACTTGTTTGATGTCCTGCAAGCTATTCAAGTCCTGGGAGACGGTTGCTGAGGGTTGATTAATATTATGCTCTTTCATAGCTTCGTTTGACACGATGGTCGTGTTCTGAATAGATTAGAAAATTAACACATACTCAGGGATAGACTCTGATGTAGACACAGGTTTGGCAACGGTAAGCAAAATAGGGCCGTGAGGATTAAAACTGTGAAAAGGCAGTAAATGGGGTGGAGGAACATTTTAATTTAGTCTACCTCTAATAGTGAAAAGTATGACACGATCGCAGTTTTATGAATGAATGAAATGTGGTAATAGTAAACATAGTACGCTGGTAAGTGGTCAGTAAAGTTATGAATGAATGAGAGCGCGAGAGTGGTAATATGGAGCGCTTGTGGGTGTTTTGGTAAAGACGACCTTTAGCACAACAGTAAAGAGGCTTGCACTCGTCATTATTTACCAAAATTCACTGGACTCTGGTGTGGTTCCCGCAGATTGGAAAGCAGCCAAAGTGACGCCACTGTTTAAAAAAGGAAGTAGACAAAACGCAAGTCCCCATAGGCCAGTTAGCTTAACTTCGGTTGTGGGGAAAATGCTTGAATCCATCATTAAGGAAGATAATAGCAAGACAACTGGATATAAATTGTCCCATTGGGAACACCCAACATGGGTTCATGAAGGGTAGGTCATGTTTAACTAACTTGGTGGAATTCTTTGAGGACATTACTTGCATGGTGGACAATGGGGAACCTGCGGATGTCGTGTATCTGAATTTCCAGAAGGCATTTGACAAGGTGCCACAGCAAAGGCTGCTACATAAGATAAAGTTGCACGATATTACAGGTAATGCATTGGCATGAACAGAGGATGATTGACTAGTAGAAAATAAAGGGTAGGGGTAAGTGGGTGTTTTTCTGGTTGGCGGACAGTGGCTAGTGGTGTGCCTCAGGGAACAGTCTTGGGACTGCAATTGTTTACAATTTACATAGACGATTTGGAGTCGGGGACTAAGTGTGGTGTGTCAAAATTTGCATGTGACACTGAGATGAACGGTAGTGCAGAAGACACTGAAAGTCTGCAGAGGGATATATAGTCTA
>NW_025978861.1:5418-6325 GCF_021869965.1 Rhincodon typus | reverse complement strand
AAATTCTTATTTCAGAGAGATAAGAACATCAGAAGGCAAAAATGTCAACTTCACCAAATGGCTCAACGTTTGATGTTGTTTTGACTAACATGCTTATTTCAGCGAGTTGAGCACTTCAGAAGTCAAAAATCTCAACTTCACCAAATGACTTAATCTTTGATGCTGTTTTGACTATTCAGCTTATTTCAGCGAGATAAGCATATCAGAAGACTAAAATGTCAAATTCACCAAATGACCTAACTTTTGATGCGGCTTTGACAAAAGTGCTTATTTCAGTGAGTTGAGTACCTCAGAAGTCAAACATGTCAACTTCACCAAATGACTCAACGTTTGATGTTGTTTTGACTGACATGCTTATTTCAGCGAGTTGAGCACTTCAGAAGGCAAAAATCTCAACTTCACAAAATGACTTAATTCTTTATCTTGCTTTGACTAACGTGCTTATTTCAGCGAGATAAGCATATCAGAAGACTAAAATGTCAACTTCACCAAATGACATAACATTTGATGCTGGTTTTTCGAACATGCTTATTTCAGAAAACCAAAATCTGAACTTCACCAAATGACTCAAGTTTTGATGTTGTTTTAACTAACATGCTTATTTCAGTGAGAAAAGCACTTCAGAAATCAAAAATCTCAACTTCACCAAATGACTCATCTTTTGATGTTGTTTTGAATAACGTGCTTATTTCAGCGAGATATGCATATCAGAAGACTAAAATCTCAACTTCACCAAAGGATGTAACTTTTGATGCTGATTTGACTAAAATGCTTATTTCAGTGAGATAAGCACTTCAGAAGTCAAAAATCTCATCTTCACCAAATGACATCAATGTTGATGCTGTTTTGACGAACATGCTTATTTGAGTCAGATAAGCACTTCAGAAGTCAAAAATCTCAACTTCAA
>NW_025978861.1:0-5408 GCF_021869965.1 Rhincodon typus | reverse complement strand
ACATGATAATTTGAGTGAGATATGCACTTCAGAAGTCAAAAATCTCAACTTCACCAAATTACACAACTTTTGATGCTAGTTGGTTCAAAATGCTTATTTCAGCGAGTTAAGCTCTTCAGAACACCAAAACCTGACCTTTACTAAATGACTCTAGTTTTGATGAACATTTGACTAACCTGCTTATTTGAGTGAGATAAGCATTTCAGAAGTCAATAATCTCAACTTCACCAAATGACTGAACTTTTGATGTTGTTTTGACTATCATGCTCATTTCAGTGAGAAAAGCACTTCAGAAGGTAAAATCTCAACTTCACCAAATGATACAACTTTTGGTTTTGTTTTGGCAAGCGTGCTTATTTCAGCGAGATAAGCACAGCAAAAGACCAAAATCTCAACTTCAACCAGACACTCAACTGTTTAAGCTGTTTTGAGAACATGCTTATTTGAGTGAAATAAGCACTTCAGAAGACCAAAATCTGAACTTCACCAAATGACTCAAATTTTGATGTTGGATTGACTAACAGGCTTCCTAATGTGAAACAAGCACTTCAGAAGCGAACAATCTCGAATTCACCAAATTACTAAACTTTTGATGTTGGTTAGACGAACATGCTTACTTGAGTGAGATGAGCACTTCAGAAGTCAAAAATCTCAACTTCTTCAAATGACTTAATTTTTACTTCTGTTTTGACTAACATGCTTGTTTCAGTGAGTAAAGCACTTCAGAAAATCAAAATCTGGACTTCACCAAATGACTCAAGTTTTGAAGTTGGTTTGAATAGAATGCTAATTTCTGCGATTAAAGCACTTCAGAAGTCAAAAATCTCAACGTAAACAAACGACTTAATTTTTGATGTTTTTTTTTTAACTAACATGCTTGTTCCACTCAGATAAACACATCAGAAGACCAATATCTGAACTTCACTAAATGAGTTAGTTTTTGATGCTGGTTTGAATGACATGCTTATTTCATTGAGATAAGCACTTCAGAAGATCAAAATCTCAACTTCACCAAATGACTCAACTTTTGATGTGGTTTTGACGAACATGCTTATTTCAGCGACTTCAGCACTTCAGAAGGCTAGAAACTCAACATCACCAAATGACTCAACTTTTAATGCTGATTGGATTAAAATGCTTATTTCAGCGAGTTAAGCACTTCAAAGAACCAAAATCTGAACTTCACAAATTGAATCAAGTTTTGAAGTTGGTTTAACTGACACGCTAATTTGAGTGAGATAAGCACTTCAGAAGTCAAAAATCTCAACCTCACCAAATAACTTATTTTTTGACGATGTTTTGACTAAAGTGCTTATTTCAGCAAGAGAAGCATATCAGAAGACTAAAATGTCACCTTCACCAAATGACCTAACTTTTGATGCTGCTTTGACTAAAATGCTTATTTCAGTGAGATAAGCACATCAGAAGTCAAAAATGTCAACTTCACCAAATGACTCAACGTTTGATGTTGTTTTGACTGACATGCTTATTTCAGCGAGATGAGCAAATCAGAAGACTAAAATCTCACCTTCACCAAGATGACCTAACTTTTGATGCCGGTCAAATTAAAATGCTTATTTCAGCGAGTTAAGCCCCTCGGAAGTCAAAAATCTGAACTTCATCAAATGACTTGATTTTTGATTCTGGTTCGACTAACATGCTTATTTCTGCGAGTTCAGCACTTCAAAAGATTAAAATCTGAACTTCATCCAATGACACAATTTTTTAGGTTCGTTTGACGAACATGCTTATTTCAGCGAGTTAACCAAATCAGAAAATCAAAATCAAAACTTCACCAAATGACTCATCTTTTGATGTTGTTTTGAATAACGTGCTTATTTCAGCGAGATGTGCATATCAGAAGACTAAAATCTCAACTTCACCAAAGGATGTAAATTTTGATGCTGATTTGACTAAAATGCTTATTTCAGTGAGATAAGCACTTCAGAAGTCAAAAATCTCATCTTCACCAAATGACATCAATGTTGATGCTGTTTGGACTGACATGCTTATTTGAGTCAGATAAGCACTTCAGAAGTCAAAAATCTCAACTTCAACAAATGGCTTAATTTTCATGCTGTTTTGACAAACATTCTATTTCAGTGATATAAGCACTTCAGAATACCAAAACCTGAACTTCACCAAATGACTTAAGTTTTAATGTTGGTTTGAAAAACATGATAATTTGAGGGAGATATGCACTTCAGAAGTCAAAAATCTCAACTTCACCAAATGACACAACTTTTGATGCTAGTTTGTTTAAAATGCTTATTTCAGCGAGTTAAGCTCTTCAGAACACCAAAACCTGACCTTCACCAAATGACTCTAGTTTTGATGAACGTTTGACTAACATGCTTATTTGAGTGAGATAAGCATTTCAGAAGTCAATAATCTCAACTTCACCAAATGACTGACCTTTTGATGTTGTTTTGAAGAACATGCTTATTTCAGCCAGTTAAGCAGTTCAGAAGGCAAAAATCTGAACTTCACCAAATGACACAACTTTTGATGTTGTTTTGACTAACGTGCTTATTTCAGCGAGATAAGCAGAGCAGAAGACCAAAATCTCAACTTCAAGAAATGTCTCAATTTTGATGTTGGATTGATTAACAGTTTTCCTCCAGTGAAATAAACACTTCAGAACTGAAGAATCTCGACTTCACCAAATGAATCAACTTTTGATGTTGTTTTGAGTAACATGAATATTTGAGTGAGATGAGCACTTCAGAAAACCAAAATCTGAACTTCACGAAATGACTCAAGTTTTGATGTTGGTTTGACTAACATGGTTGTTTCAGCGAATAAAGCACTTCAGAAGTCAAACATCTCAACGTCAACAAATGACTTAATTTTGGACGCTGTTTTGACTAACATGCGGATTTCACTCAGATAAACACATCAGCAGACCAGTATCTGAACTTCACCAAATGAGTTAATTTTTGATGTTGGTTTGAATGACATGCTTATTTCATTGAGATAAGCACTTCAGATAAGCAAAGTCTCAATTTCACCAACTGCCTCAACTTATGACGTTGTCTTGACGAACATGCATATTTAAGTTAGATAAGCATTTCTGAAGGCAAAAATCTCAACTTCACCAAATGACTTGATTTTTGATTCTGGTTAGACTAAAATGCTTATTTCTGCGAGCTAAGCTCTTCGGACGATTAAAATCTGAACTTCATCAAATGGCACAATTTTTTAGGTTCGTTTGACTAACATGCTTATTTCAGCGAATTACGCACTTTAGAAGGTCAAAATCGAAACTTCACCAAATGGCTCATCTTTTGATGTTGTTTTGAATAACGTGCTTTTTTCAGCGAGATTTGCATATCAGAAGACTAAAATCTCAACTTCACCAAAGGATGTAACTTTTGATGCTGATTTGACTAAAATGCTTATTTCAGTGAGATAAGCACATCAGAAGTCAAAAATCTCATCTTCACCAAATGACATCAATGTTGATGCTGTTTGAACTGACATGCTGATTTGAGTCAGATATGCACTCCAGAAGTCAAAAATCTCAACTTCACCAAATGACTTAATTTTTCATGCTGTTTTGACTAACATGCTTATGTCAGTGAGATAAGCCCTTCAGAAGACCAATATCTCACTTCAACAAAAATGTTATTTTTTGATGTTGGTTTGGATGACATGCTTATTTCTTTGAGATAAGAACTTCAGAAGATAAAAATCTGAACTTCACCAAATGACTCAAGTTTTGATGTTAGTTTGACTAACATGCTCATTTCAGTGAGAAATGTACTTCAGAAGATCAACATCGCAACTTCACCAAATGACACAACTTTTGGTTTTGTTTTGATTAACGTGGTTATTTCAGCGAGATGAGCATAGCAGAAGACCAAAACCTCAACTTCAACAAGACCCTCAACTTTTAAAGCTGTATGAACAACATGCTTATTTGAGTGAAATAAAAACTTCAGAAGACCAAAATCTGAACTTCGCCAAAAGACTCAAATTTTGATGTTGGATTGACGAACAGGCTTCGTCCAGTGAAATAAGCACTTCAGAAGTGAACAATCTCGAATTCGCCAAATTACACAACTTTTGATGTTGCCTGGATGAACATGCTTACTTGAGTGAGATAAGCACTTCAGAAGTCAAAATTCTCAACTTCTCCAAATGACTTAATTTTTAATTCTGTTTTGACTAATATGCTTATTTCAGTCAGATAAGCATATCAGAAGACCAATATCTGAACTTCACCAAATGAGTTAGTTTATTATGTTGGTTTGAATGAAATGCTGATTTCATTTGAGAAAAGCACTTCAGAAGATCAAAATCTCAACTTCAGCAAATGAATCAACTTTTGATGTTGTTTTGACTAACATGCTTATTTCAGCGACGTAAGCACTTCAAAAGAACAAAATCTGAACTTCACAAATTGAATCACGTTTTGTAGTTGGTTTAACTGACACGCTAATTTGAGTGAGATAAGCACTTCATAAGTCAAAAATCTCCACTTCACCAACTGACTTAATTTTTGATGCTGTTTTAACTAACGTGCTTATTTCAGCGAGATGAGCAAATCAGAAGACTAAAATGTCAACTTCACCAAATGACCTAACTTTTGATGCTGCTTTGACTAAAATGCTTATTTCAGTGAGATAAGCACCTCAGAAGTCAAAAATGTCACTTTACCAAAAGACTCAACGTTTGATGTTGTTTTGACTAACATGCTTATTTCAGCGCCTGAAGCACTTCAAAAGACCAAAATCTCAACTTCACCAAATGACTTAATTCTTGATCCTGATTTGAATAACGTGCTTATTTCAGCGAGATAAGCATATCCGAAGTATAAAATCTCAAATTCACCAAAGGATGTAACTTTTGATGCTGATTTGACTAAAATGCTTATTTCAGTGAGATAAGCACTTCAGAAGTCAAAAATCTCATCTTCACCAAATGACATCAATGTTGATGCTGTTTGGAAGAGCATGCTATTTCTGTGAGATAAGCACATCAGAATACCAAAACCTGAACTTCAACAAATGACTTAAGTTTTAATGTTGGTTTGAAAAACATGATTATTTGAGGGAGATATGCACTGCAGAAGTCCAAAATCGCAACTTCACGAAATGACACAACTTTTGATGCTAGTTGGTTTAAAATGCTTATTTCAGCGAGTTAAGCTCTTCAGAACACCAAAACCTGACCTTCACCAAATGACTCTCGTTTTGATGAACGTTTGACTAACATGTTTATTTGAGTGAGATAAGCATTTCAGAAGTCAATAATCTCAACTTCACCAAATGACTGAACTTTTGATGTTATTTTGAATAACACGCTTATTTCAGCCAGTTAAGCAGTTCAGAAGTCAATAATCTCAACTTGACCAAATGACACAACTTTTGATGTTGTTTTGACTAACGTGCTTATTTCAGCGA
>NW_025978860.1:0-6325 GCF_021869965.1 Rhincodon typus | reverse complement strand
GTCCATAGACAAGGACTTGGGGATGATGAGTCTAGGGAAGCGTGTGTAGATAGTTTGGGACACATTGAGATCAAAAGGGAGAAGGTATTGGGTGTCTTGAAAAACATTAAGGTAGACAAGTCCCCAGGACCTGATAGAATATACCCCAGAATACTGAGAGAGGCAAGGGAGGAAATTGCGGGGGCCTTGAGAGAAATCTTTGTATCCTCACTGGCTACAGGGGAGGTCCCAGAGGATTGGAGAATGCCAATGTTCCTTTATTTAAGAAAGGTGGCAAGGATAATCCAGTAATTAAAGGCTGGTGAGCCTTACATCAGTAGTAGGGAAATTATTGGAGAGGATTCTTCAAGACAGGATTTACTCCCACTTGGAAATAAGTAGGCATATTAGTGAGAGGCAACATGGTTTTGTGAAGAAGAGGTCGTTTCTAACTAACTTGGTTGAGTTTTTTGAGAAAGTGACAAAAGTGATCGATGAAGGTAGGGCAGTGGATGTTGTCTACATGGACTTCAGTAAGGCCTTTGACAAGGTCCCTCATGGCAGACTGATACAGCAAGTAAAGTCACGTGGGGTCAGAGGTGGGCTTGCAAGATGGATAAACTGGTTCGATCATAGAAGACAGAGGGTAGCAGTGGAAGGGTACGTTACTGAATGGAGGGCTGTGACTAGTGGCATTCCTCAGGGATCAGTGTTGGGACCTTTGATTGTAATATCTATAAATGATTTGGAGGAAAATGTATTCAGAGATGGTAGGAATTGCAGATGCTGGAGAATCTGAGATAAGGCGGCGTAGAGCTGGATGAACACAGCAGGCCAAGCAGCATCAGAGGAGCAGGAAGGCTGACGTTTCAGGCCTGGACACCAATCATAGGGTGAGTATATCATGTTGAAGTGGTAACGAATGACAGTAGTTTAACATATGCCTTCTTATAGGATTTGTACATTATATCATAATGATGCTGAACACCCTTTGATGGCTGGGATAATTCTGATTCATGGGAGTAGGTCAGACAAGAGATATCACAGTATAATGTTTCATTTTTCCAACCTCAACTTTCTGAAAAATGTAGCAATTTCTCCAAGCGCGGCTTTGCTTTATATAAACAAATAATAAAGGAAAAAGAGGGCCTTATTTCAGCTGATGGAAAAAACCATGACTATATTTGCCCCTTCTCATTCAATATAAAGGAAGTATTATGGCTACTTCTCTTAGATATACAATGGATAGCTTTATTGGCCAGAACAATAACAACAACATCTTGCATTTATAGCATGTCTGCAGTGTAATAACATGCCCCAAGCAATTCACAGGAGTGTTACCAAACAAAAAATTGATATTGAATGAAATATAAAGATATTAGGACAAGCGTTCAAAATTTTGGTCAAAGAATTAGGTTTTGATGAGCTTCTTCAGGAAGGAACAGAGAGGTAAAGAGGCAGAAGAGTTTAGAGAGTGATTCTCAGTGTTCAGGACCTAGGCAGCTAAATCCACAGCTAACGATGAAATAGCGTAACAGAAATCTGTGAACACACTTAACTATGTGCTAAAAGCTGAATAAAGCAGTAACATTAAATTAATGTAGTAAAGAGGTACAGCAGTGATATTTGTACCAATGCTGTAGAAAATGAAAGAGAGTTCCTTTGGAAGAAAATAACACTGTAGTGGCAGCATGTTTGCACAAAGTTTATTTGTTATGGCAATTTATCAGAACTACAATTTATTCATTTTCAATAGGTTAATGTCTTTATTCAATTTATAAGTAGTGACGTGCCATCCAATTTTTTTGTAATTGCATCTTTATTTCAAGATGTTAATGTAAAATAACCAAAGAAAATATATATAAAGTCAAAAAGAACTAACTGTATGTTATCAGTTATGCGTATCTGAGCATCATTATAGAAAATTGAAGATCATTTACATATGTTCCAAGAGGGTCATTATAGTTATAACGGTTGGAATGACACAGCCTACCATTGTAACATTCTAATTTTTCAAAATAATTGACTGCTGTACGCACAGTAGCTAACCTAGTAATAATAAATTTGGTTTTAATGGATAATCTTTCTTCTATTCATACATTGTTGATTAACATTCCAGCCAGCCAGTGTCACTTCACAATTAGACATCAATCTATGACAACAAAATGTATCCTCATCATCTGAAGTAATATTTGGAGGAGCAACAGTTGTCAAGAATAGGGAGTTAATGAATAGGTGAGCAACAAATATGGAACATTCTCAAATCAGTACACCATAGTTAAATATACAATATGTGTTGTACAAATATTATAAATGATGGAAGACCTGAGTATTTGTCATGCCCCAGTGTATAATGGATTACCAGTCAATACTTTTAAATACTGGATGCAAAAAAAAATTAAATGATTATTGCAAATCATGTAACCTTTAGCACTTGATAGTACCAAGTCTTAAGTGAACACTGAACTAAATATGGGCATTCAAAAGCTGTATAAGGAATTCACATATGCCTTTGTTAACTTACAGATGGGCAACTCAAAAGGACTACAGTATTTTCTTAGATTATCTGCCTCAAAAATCAATTTGTTGAAGAAGGAAGTGAGTGAACCACATGAACCTTCCATCATACTATGATCACTGTTCCCATCCAAATTAGACTGGATGAACCTCAGGTGTTAAAATATAAAACAGGATGTTTAAATCAATGTAAACACAATCCCTTATTTGAAAAAGTACTTTGAATTAGTGGGAAAAAAAAAACACATAGTGGGGCAGTCATGTTTTTTGACCTGATTAAAAGAACACCTTAGATGGTGTTTGAAAGCAGTACCACCCAGATGTTTGAAACTGTCAGTTCAGCAAATCTGTGATCAGACTTGGGGGGAATAAAAGGCTTTTTGACATCAGGCAGCCAAAGTACACAACAAATTCAAGTTTAAAATTAACCTGAAAACCAACCTCCTATGATTTTGACTACATGACACTTCACAATCTGCTGAGCATCCTTCACTTTACAAGACCTTCCCTTCAACTTTAAGGAATGACCTTAATGGAGGGAACCAGGCCTGCCATTTGGGAGATTGGAGATTGTAACTCAGAACTTGAGGTTATTATTTTCTGTAGAAGTGTATTATTTCTATCTCTAGCATTTTAGTCTTTAAGTACGAGAATGAGTTATGAGGTATGTTTAGAATTTGGGCTAATTGTGTGAGAATAAATAACTTTCATTTTAAACCCAAAAAAGCCTGCTGCTGAAGGATTTATTTGGGATCAACACTAGGATTAGGGTTAGGGTTAGTGTTACCTCAGAACCAAGGGTAAGAAAACATATACTTCTTTCCATGGTAAAAAAATTCTGAGCATGGGCAATAAGGGGAAACATACATTTTGTCCATGGTACACCGACGTGAAAACATATACATCAAATAGCAATGTGCGAAAAATTCAGTCTAACAATGTGACTTATGCTTTTCATGTGAGAGGACTACACATTATCTGCTGTTTACCTTCATTTTCTAGTTTCAACAATCTAGACCCTTCTGCAACAAAAACAGAAATTGCTGGAAATGTTCAGCAGGTCTGACAGCATCTGTGAAGAGAAATCAGAGATAATGTTTCAGGGTCAGCAACGCTTCCTCAGAACTGCTCATTTCAGTGTTTATTTAGTCCCTTCTGCATTCAGGAAAGCTGGTGAGGGAAAAAAATCACTGAAAATATTCCTAAACCACCAGACTATACTACAGTGCAGATACATTTTGATCTTGCATGAAGGTCTTGAAATTTGGGCATCCTGCTGTGGGTTTAAATCCAGTGTAGAATTGCTGTTATGTTCCTAAGTAATAGCACTAAAGAAAAACTTTCACAAGTACCAAAACTAGCAGCAAACCTTTTTTTTAAGAAAGGACTTTTGCTTATAAAGAAGATCCCAAGATGTTACAAAATGTTTTCTAGCCAGGAAAGTACATTTGAGGTATAAACATTTTTGTAATTCAGAAACCATGACAACAAAACCTCTACACAGCAATGTCTTATAATGAGAATGTGATAATAGATAACTGACATATTTTAGTATTATTAGTTGATTAAGAGATATTGACACTCACACTGATCATCATAGCCCTCAGTCTTAAAAGTAATGACATTGCAAATTTTACTTCATCCTGAGAGTCCAGAAGGGATCTTAGTTTTGGACCTCAGCTGAAAGACAATAACACCAAAATTGGAGCACCAAAATTGGTAAATTACTGATGCGTCCACCTCAATTTCTGCCCTCAAGACTCTCAAATGAGCCATGAGTACAGAAGCCAAAAGTGCTATTCATCGAGACACAGATGTTGCACAAAGTTGATAAATTGACAATGAGGAAGTTGAAAGAAGTAATTATCTGAAAAATAATGCATTATTGTGCAAGAAAAAGGCTTCTTCTGATATGAAACCATTTTTCTAAAAAAAAACCGTAGTGTATATTCTATGGAAATCATAATATCATAAAGAAAGAATTTTTTTTTCGCCTAGAATGAGAAGTGTAAAGACCAGAACTTAGTTTCAGTTGAATATCCAAAAAATGAAAATACAGCAAAAAAAAATTATTTACAATAAAGAGTACCAACTACTGTCAAGTGAAAGTTTCATTGTCACATTTGAAGTATTGAGATAACAAGGTGCAGAGCTGGATGAACACAGCAGGCCAAGCAGCATCATAGGAGCAGGAAGGCTGACATTTCAGGCCTAGACCCTTCATCAGAAATGTTGAAGTATTGTTTGTCCATGAATAAACCAATATGCACATTAATGAAACATGAGTCAGAATTTCAGCTCTACCGTGCTGCTACTCACAATGTACTGAGAATGAATGCCTGTGACTTTATTGATGATGCAAGTGTAAGAATCTTTACAGTTTGTATGCAATAAAGCAAAGATGGAGCCGTTGAGATTAAAACCAGTTAGTGTTAGCAACCCTAACAGCAAGAATTACAGCATTGAGCTTTCAGTAGTTCCAAGTGATGTGAACCATTTCAAGGCACTTTGATAGTTCAGCATAGGCAATTAGTTACAGTGAATAAGGAAAGTGTTACAATGACAGAAAGTATATCAAAGTTTACAAAAGATAAATGGTGACCAAGTGCAAGAAGATCTTTAAAACAGAAGGCTTGTTAATCTTCACTGTAATCCCAATATCCTACCAACATATCTTCCAGTAGGAAGCTGCCTACAGCTACAAAATAGTCTGTCAAGAGGCAGATTGCCAAACTTACTGATAGCAAAACAGCTTAGCTTCCAAACTCTTTAGCTCTATCAAGTTGTAATTGCAGACATAATTCAAGGGAAATTCATTATTAATTTCAAACGAGTTAACATCTTTGTTAATTAAGAAAGAAAGAATGAACTTGCATTTTAGGAGAAATATTCACGTCCATGTAATATCTGATGACCTTTTGCAATTACAAAATTGTTTTCAAAGAGTGGATATTGTTTGACTGGTGGGCAAATGTAGCACCTAATTTTCACCAGGAAGGACGACAATGGTAATTTAAATAAATGATCAAGTTATCTATTCCCATGGTATTGGATGAGGAACGAGTGTTGTCTGGGGTTGCCTTTGATAGAACAGAATGGCTTGAGATGCCATTTAGACGGCATCTTACTGTTAAACACCTTGGTGCTGGTCTGAAGTCACATACAGGCCAGACCAGTTAAGAATGACAGCTTTCCTTCCCTAATGGACATTAGAGAAAAATATGGATAATGACCAGAATCTGAGTTTATGATGATCATTACTAATACTAGCTTTTTATTTCAGATTTTATTAATAAACTGAATTTAAATTCTAAGGTGACATGGAAGGATTCAAATTG
Organism: Rhincodon typus; assembly: GCF_021869965.1. Taxonomy (NCBI): domain Eukaryota; kingdom Metazoa; phylum Chordata; class Chondrichthyes; order Orectolobiformes; family Rhincodontidae; genus Rhincodon; species Rhincodon typus. The sequence goes on along the minus strand of NW_025978860.1, from coordinate 491 downwards.
ATGTTAGTAAATCATTAGTCCAGATTTCTGGGATTGCTTATCTAGTAATATAACTTGTTATGCTTCCTACTAGTTGTGTCATGGGATCATTTAATTCCATGTGAACAAGTCAGTAGGGCCTCAGTTTACCATCTTGACTGAAGCTCTGTAACTCTGACAATGAAACACTTCTTTATGACTGCACTGAACTGTCAGCCTGGATTGTTTGCTTAAAATTAAAAGACCAAAGTGAAGAACCTCATAATTATTCATTACAAAAATAGCAAAATTTCACACGTTACACTGTGTCCAAACCTAGTTATTATCATGCAAATTGAACTGTCGTAAACTTGCAAGCCACATTCACTTGTTTGTAGTGGGAGGACTCAGTTCCAGTCATCTCTACATTAACAATGCCTTTCCCTGCACATCCGGCAGAAAACAAAAGAGAAATAAAATTGAGTAAACAAGGTGTAGAGCTGGATGAACACAGCAGGCCAAGCAGCATCAGA
>NW_025978859.1:0-6325 GCF_021869965.1 Rhincodon typus | reverse complement strand
TTGTTTCAGCGGCGGGAGTCCGGGAGGAAGCGCGAGGGCAGCCTGGGAAGGTAAGCTTTTCGATTATAAAAGTCTTACCTCGCGTGACTCCATTTTTGGAGTAAGTGAGGTAATATATTTGGGCGGTTGCTTTACCCGAAACTACCTAGGTAGTGTCTCCCACCCATCCTCCTCCTCTAACCGAAAAGAAGAGGTTCTGAGAGCTGACTTGGTAAGGGTACTAGTTTTTTTTTAAATAGTCTGTTTGGGAATTCAGAACAGTGGGAATGGATGTTAGGGCAGTTGCATGCTCCTCCTGTAGAATGTGCGAGGTAAGGGTCACCACTAGTGTCCCCACTGACTTCATCTGCGGGAAGTGCACCCAACTCCAGCTCCTCGGGAACTGGAGCTGGAGCTGGATGAAATTCGGATCATTCGGGAGGCTGAGGGGGTAATTGAGAGGAGTTACAGGGAGGTAGTCACACCTCAGGTACAGGAAAAAAGTAGATGGGTTACAGTCAGGGGACGGAAAGGGAACAGGCAGACAGTGCAGGGATCTCCTGTGGCCGTTCCCCTCAAAAACAAGTATACCGTTTTGGATACTGTTGGGGGGGACGACTTACCAGGGGTAAGCCATGGGGTACAGGTCTCTGGCACAGAGTCTGTCCCTGTTGCTCAGAAGGGAAGGGGGGACAGGAGGAGAGCATTAGTCATTGGGGACTCCATAGTTAGGGGGACAGATAGGAGATTCTGTGGGAACGAGAGAGACTCGCGGTTGGTGTGTTGCCTCCCAGGTGCCAGGGTCCGTGATGTCTCGGATCGTGTTTTCGGGATCCTTAAGAGGGAGGGGGAGCAGCCCCAAGTCGTGGTCCACATAGGCACCAACGACATAGGTAGGAAAAGGGATGGGGATGTAAGGCAGAAATTCAAGGAGCTAGGGTGGAAGCTTAGAGCTAGAACAAACAGGAGAAGGAGGACGGAGAAGGAAACTGCAGGGGCTGGGCTCAATTGAAATGTGGAGCTTGTTCAAGGAACAGCTACTGCGTGTCCTTGAGAAGTATGTACCTGTCAGGCAGGGAGGAAGTGGTCGAGCGAGGGAACCGTGGTTTACTAAAGAAGTTGAATCTTTTGTCAAGAGGAAGAAGGAGGCTTATGTAGAGATGAGGCGTGAAGGCTCAGTTAGGGCGCTTGAGAGTTACAAGTTAGCCAGGAAGGACCTAAAGAGAGAGCTAAGAAGAGCCAGGAGGGGATATGAGAAGTCTTTAGCAGATAAGATCAAGGAAAACCCTAAAGCTTTCTATAGGTATGTCAGGAATAAAAGAATGATTAGAGTAAGATTAGGGCCAGTCAAGGACAGTAGTGGGAAGTTGTGCGTGGAGTCTGAAGAGATAGGAAAGGCGCTAAATGCATACTTTTCGTCAGTATTCACACAGGAAAAAGACAATGTTGTCGAGGAGAATACTGAGATACAGTCTATTAGACTAGACGGGATTGAGGTTCATAAGGAGGAGGTGTTAGCAATTCTGGAAGGTGTGAAAATAGATAAGTCCCCTGGGCCGGATGGGATTTATCCTAGGATTCTCTGGGAAGCTACAGAGGAGATTGCAGAGCCTTTGGCTTTGATCTTTATGTCGTCATTGTCTTCAGGAATAGTGCCAGAAGATGGAGACTAGCAAATGTTGTCCCCTTGTTCAAGAAGGGGAGTAGAGACAACCCTGGTAATTATAGACCAGTGAGCCTTACTTCGGTTGTGGGTAAAGTGTTGGAAAGGATTATAAGAGATAGGATTTATAATCATCTAGAAAGGAATAATTTGATTAGGGATAGTCAACACGGTTTTGTGAAGGGTAGGTCGTGCCTCACAAACCTTATTGAGTTCTTCGAGAAGGTGACCAAACAGGTGGATGAGGGTAAAGCGGTTGATGTGGTGTATATGGATTTCAGTAAAGCATTTGATGAGGTTCCCCATGGTAGGCTATTGCAGAAAATACGGAGGCATGGGATTGAGGGTGATTTAGCGGTTTGGATCAGAAATTGGCTAGCTGTAAGAAGACAGAGGGTGGTGGTTGATGGGAAATGTTCATCCTGGAGTTCAGTTACTAGTGGTGTACCTCAAGGATCTGTTTTGGGGCCACTGCTGTTTGTCATTTTTATAAATGACCTGGATGAGGGCGTAGAAGGATGGGTTAGTAAATTTGCGGATGACACCAAAGTCGGTGGAGTTGTGGATAGTGCGGAAGGATGTTGCAGGTTACAGAGGGACATAGATAAGCTGCAGAGCTGGGCTGAAAGGTGGCAAATGGAGTTTAATGCGGAAAAGTGTGAGGTGATTCACTTTGGAAGGAGTAACAGGAATACAGAGTACTGGGCTAATGGTAAGATTCTTGGTAGTGTGGATGAGCAGAGAGATCTCGGTGTCCATGTGCATAGATCACTGAAAGTTGCCACCCAGGTTGATAGCGTTGTTAAGAAGGCGTACAGTATGTTAGGTTTTATTGGTAGAGGGATTGAGTTTCGGAGCCATGAGGTCATGTTGCAGCTGTACAAAACTCTGGTGCGGCCGCACTTGGAGTATTGCGTACAGTTCTGGTCACCGCATTATAGGAAGGATGTGGAAGCATTGGAAAGGGTGCAGAGGAGATTTACCAGGATGTTGCCTGGTATGGAGGGAAGGTCTTATGAGGAAAGGCTGAGGGACTTGAGGCTGTTTTCGTTAGAGAGAAGAAGGTTAAGAGGTGACTTGATAGAGACATACAAGATGATCAGAGGATTAGATAGGGTGGACAGTGGGAGCCTTTTTCCTCGGATGGTGATGGCTAGCACGAGGGGACATAGCTTTAAATTGAGGGGTGATAGATATAGGACAGATGTCAGAGGTAGGTTCTTTACTCAGAGAGTAGTAAGGGCGTGGAATGCCCTGCCTGCAAAAATAGTAGACTCGCCAACTTTAAGGGCATTTAAATGGTCATTGGATAAACATATGGATGATAATGGAATAGTTTAGGTTAGATGGGCTTCAGTTTGGTTTCACAAGTCGGCGCAACATCGAGGGCCGAAGGGCCTGTACTGCGCTGTAATGTTCTATGTTCTATGTTCTAAACCCTTCCTGTTCATGTACCCATCTAGATGCCTTTTAAATGATGTAATTGTACCAGCCTTCACCATTTCCTCTGGCAGCTCATTCCATTCAACACCACCCTCTGCATGAAAAAGTTGCTCCTTCGGTCTCTTTTAAATCTTTCCCCTCTCACCTTGAACCTATGCCCCATTGTTTTAGACTCCACCACCCCCCCCCCCCCCCCCCCCCCCCCATCCCAGGGAAAAGACTCTGTCTAGTCACCCTATCCATGCCCCTCATGATTTTATAAACCACTATAAGGTCACCCCCTCAGATGCTCCAGGGAAAAATGCCCCAGCCTATTCAGTCTCTCCCTATAGCTGAAACCCTGACAATGTTCTTGTAAATCTTTTCTGAACCCTTTCAAATTTCACAACATCCTTCCTATTGTAGGGTGACCAGAATTGCACACAGTGTTCCAAAAGTGGCCTAACCAATGTCCTGTACAACTGCAAAGTGACCTCCCAGCTCCTATACTCAATGCACTGACCAATAAAGACAAGCGTACCAAACGCCTTCTTCACTACCCTATCTACCTGCAACTCCACTTTGAAGGAACTATGAACCTGCATTCCAAGGTCTCTTTGTTCAGCAACACTCCCCAGGACCTTACCATTAAGTGTATAAGTCCTGCACTGGTTTGCCTTCCCAAAATGCAGCACCTCACATTTATCTAAGTTAAACTCCATCTGTCACTCCTCGGCCCATTGACCCATCTGATCAAGATCCCGTTGTACTCTGAGGTAACCTTCTTCACTGTCCACTATACCTCCACTACACTTACTAACCATACCTCCAATGTACACATTGTTTACATAAATGATGAAAAGTAGTGGACCCAGCACCGATCCTTATGGCACTCCACTGGTCACAGGCCTCCAGTCTGAAAAGCAATCCTCCACCACCACCCTCTGTCTCCTACCTTTGAGCCAGTTCTGTATCCAGATGGCTAGTTCTTCCTGTATTCCATATGATCTAACCTTACTAACCAGTCTCTCATGAGGAACCTCGTTGAACGCCTTACTGAAGTCCATATAGATCACGTCCACCACGCTGCCCTCATCAATCCTCTTTGTGACTTCTTCAAAAAGCTCAATCAAGTTAGTGATATAATTTCCCACGCACAAAGTCAATTGTTTCAGCGGCGGGAGTCCGGGAGGAAGCGCGAGGGCAGCCTGGGAAGGTAAGCTTTTCGATTATAAAAGTCTTACCTCGCGTGACTCCATTTTTGGAGTAAGTGAGGTAATATATTTGGGCGGTTGCTTTACCCGAAACTACCTAGGTAGTGTCTCCCACCCATCCTCCTCCTCTAACCGAAAAGAAGAGGTTCTGAGAGCTGACTTGGTAAGGGTACTAGTTTTTTTTTAAATAGTCTGTTTGGGAATTCAGAACAGTGGGAATGGATGTTAGGGCAGTTGCATGCTCCTCCTGTAGAATGTGCGAGGTAAGGGTCACCACTAGTGTCCCCACTGACTTCATCTGCGGGAAGTGCACCCAACTCCAGCTCCTCGGGAACTGGAGCTGGAGCTGGATGAAATTCGGATCATTCGGGAGGCTGAGGGGGTAATTGAGAGGAGTTACAGGGAGGTAGTCACACCTCAGGTACAGGAAAAAAGTAGATGGGTTACAGTCAGGGGACGGAAAGGGAACAGGCAGACAGTGCAGGGATCTCCTGTGGCCGTTCCCCTCAAAAACAAGTATACCGTTTTGGATACTGTTGGGGGGGACGACTTACCAGGGGTAAGCCATGGGGTACAGGTCTCTGGCACAGAGTCTGTCCCTGTTGCTCAGAAGGGAAGGGGGGACAGGAGGAGAGCATTAGTCATTGGGGACTCCATAGTTAGGGGGACAGATAGGAGATTCTGTGGGAACGAGAGAGACTCGCGGTTGGTGTGTTGCCTCCCAGGTGCCAGGGTCCGTGATGTCTCGGATCGTGTTTTCGGGATCCTTAAGAGGGAGGGGGAGCAGCCCCAAGTCGTGGTCCACATAGGCACCAACGACATAGGTAGGAAAAGGGATGGGGATGTAAGGCAGAAATTCAAGGAGCTAGGGTGGAAGCTTAGAGCTAGAACAAACAGGAGAAGGAGGACGGAGAAGGAAACTGCAGGGGCTGGGCTCAATTGAAATGTGGAGCTTGTTCAAGGAACAGCTACTGCGTGTCCTTGAGAAGTATGTACCTGTCAGGCAGGGAGGAAGTGGTCGAGCGAGGGAACCGTGGTTTACTAAAGAAGTTGAATCTTTTGTCAAGAGGAAGAAGGAGGCTTATGTAGAGATGAGGCGTGAAGGCTCAGTTAGGGCGCTTGAGAGTTACAAGTTAGCCAGGAAGGACCTAAAGAGAGAGCTAAGAAGAGCCAGGAGGGGATATGAGAAGTCTTTAGCAGATAAGATCAAGGAAAACCCTAAAGCTTTCTATAGGTATGTCAGGAATAAAAGAATGATTAGAGTAAGATTAGGGCCAGTCAAGGACAGTAGTGGGAAGTTGTGCGTGGAGTCTGAAGAGATAGGAAAGGCGCTAAATGCATACTTTTCGTCAGTATTCACACAGGAAAAAGACAATGTTGTCGAGGAGAATACTGAGATACAGTCTATTAGACTAGACGGGATTGAGGTTCATAAGGAGGAGGTGTTAGCAATTCTGGAAGGTGTGAAAATAGATAAGTCCCCTGGGCCGGATGGGATTTATCCTAGGATTCTCTGGGAAGCTACAGAGGAGATTGCAGAGCCTTTGGCTTTGATCTTTATGTCGTCATTGTCTTCAGGAATAGTGCCAGAAGATGGAGACTAGCAAATGTTGTCCCCTTGTTCAAGAAGGGGAGTAGAGACAACCCTGGTAATTATAGACCAGTGAGCCTTACTTCGGTTGTGGGTAAAGTGTTGGAAAGGATTATAAGAGATAGGATTTATAATCATCTAGAAAGGAATAATTTGATTAGGGATAGTCAACACGGTTTTGTGAAGGGTAGGTCGTGCCTCACAAACCTTATTGAGTTCTTCGAGAAGGTGACCAAACAGGTGGATGAGGGTAAAGCGGTTGATGTGGTGTATATGGATTTCAGTAAAGCATTTGATGAGGTTCCCCATGGTAGGCTATTGCAGAAAATACGGAGGCATGGGATTGAGGGTGATTTAGCGGTTTGGATCAGAAATTGGCTAGCTGTAAGAAGACAGAGGGTGGTGGTTGATGGGAAATGTTCATCCTGGAGTTCAGTTACTAGTGGTGTACCTCAA
>NW_025978858.1:0-6325 GCF_021869965.1 Rhincodon typus | reverse complement strand
AGAGGATAGGTGGAGAGGAAACAAACAGGTCGAAGAGGCGGGGATGGGGCCAGGAAAGGTGAGTGTAGGTAGGGAGTTAGGAAGGGGATAGGTCAGTCCAGGGAGGACGGACAGGTCAAGGGGGCGGGATGAGGTTGGTCGGTAGGAGATGGAGGTGCGGCTTGAGGTGGGAGGAGGGGATAGGTGGGAGGAAGAACAGGTTAGGGAGGCAGGGACGAGCTGGACTGGTTTTGGGATGCGGTAGGGGGAGGGGAGATTATGAAGCTTGTGAAATCCACATTGATACCATTGGGCTGCAGGGTTCCCAAGCGGAATATGAGTTGCTGTTCCTGCAACCTTCGGGTGGCATCGTTGTGGCACTGCAGGAGGCCCAGGATGGACATGTCGTCTGAGGAATGGGAGGGGGAGTTGAAATGGTTTTCTGAGGAATGGGAGGGATGGTTTTTATTTTTGGTTCAGAATGAGGAAGGTCCCAGGTAAGCTGGGCTGCCAAGTCCTCACTCCTGTTGCCTCCTGCGGTGAGTAGTCAGAGAATTATAGCATGGGCAGAGTTTTGTAAACTGGCCATCAGACTTTTAATTGAGGAGTTTGAAGGGTAATTAAGAACCTTACTGGTTGGATAGAACTAGGGGTCATAATCTCAAGGTAAGAGGCAGGCCATTGAAGCTGGAGCTAAGGAGGAATCTCTTCACCAGAGAAGAGGGTGAATCTTTGGAATTCCTCCACCTCATGGAGGGGGCTGTGAAAGCTCAATTATTAAGCAGGTTCAAGACAGAAATTGGTGGGTTCCTGGAGACTAATGGCACTGGGAGATATGAAGGTCATATCCACCGTCCCTCTGGTGAAGGGTGAGCCCAGAACAAGGAGGCAGAACCGTAAAATTACCATCAAGAGGTGATTCTTGAACTTTCCTTCATATCATAAAGAAGAGGAAACGGTGCAGTCTCCAGGTCCTCCCCCCACCCACACCAAATTGATGTTTGAGACTAGGAGACCAGATTAAAAGATATGTCTTTTTTTTTTTTCGTTCACAGAAGTTTTGAGGGATGTGGAACCAAGGCAAGTAGGTGAAATTAAAGTATGGATCAACTGTAATCTAAAGTGTTGGAAGAGGCTCAAAGAGCTGAATGTTCTTGCCTTTGCCGTGTGGTACTGGGAGACTCTGCAGTTCTGCCATGTCATTGCAGAAGTTTGCAGTGGGAGCTAACGTGGTGGATTAAATTACTGCAGTTGACATCTGGCTGGGTGTTGATCCCCAGCGTATGGCCTTGGTGTTAGCAGAGATTCTGGGCTGTGGGAAGGCTGGTGCCCTGAGCCTGACCTCTGTTGTGGGCTGTGTATGTATGTGTTCTGATACATGTGAGCATGCGGTATCCCCATGGGGGAAGGAAATTGACAGCAGTGAAACTGAGCCAGGTGGACAGTCTGAGCAGGAACTAACATAGAGCCAGAGAACCAATACTGGAATTCCCAGCTTAGAGAGAGATTTCCCGAGTCCTGTCTCTACGGTTGGAACGTGTTTTCAGCGTAGAGACACGGTGATGGTACTGATCTAACGGCTTCTGAGGAAATGTGGGTGATGTGGAGTCAGCCAGTGTGAGTACCACAATGTCATTTGCAGTAACAGGGTCTCGGGGCTCCCAAAAGATGCAAATCTTTATTGAAATCATCATTTTGCTTCGGGCTTTTTTATCAAAGTGGTCCAGCTATAACAGTTTTACTTTTTGGAATTAACATCCATACAATGGCACATTACATCTTCACTGTATTTTCATAGGATCTGAACCCTGGAATTCCCTCCATATCTCTTCCCCCTTCTGTCTGTCTCTTTGTCTTTCTTTCCACTCCCTCTTCTGTCTGTGGTCTCGCGCCGCGCCCCCCCCGCCATTTAAGAGGATTGGTTCTGTGCTTGCTTCCTATCGGAATTGCACTGCTGAATTATGGTGTTGGTTCAGTTAGCAGCAGCTCTTTTCCGTTTGATCCCTGTTTCTGTCCTTGAGTGTGTGGTCCAAGCTATTGGATCTGGGATGGGTCTGGGTCCACTCACATGGCCGTAACCACGGTGTTATCAGGCGATCTGAACAGGCAGCAATCTTGGAGCAATGAACAGGAGAACCACCTGAGCATTAACCTTAAGTTTTTTTTTTAAACTAAATCACTTTTGTTTCCAATTGTTTAGTTTATATGATGCCCATTAAGGGAAATGCAATAACATCAAAAGTGAGGAAAGGGGAGAGCTGAATCAAAATGGATTTGGAAAGTGAGATGATAGTGTTACTGATTTTTTTTTTAAAACCACCTGATCGGAGATGTTATTACACACTTCTGGAGCAGGTGGGACTTGAACCCAGGGCTCCTGGCTCAGAAGTAGGGACATATCACTGTGCCACAAGAGCTCTATGATACTGTTACATTACTGATCATTCCATCAGTTGTGATCTTGTAATGACTTTAAGTCTTTGATGTTTACGCAGAGCCATTCAGATCAGCTCAAGCTGATTATTAAAGACAGGTAAATTTAGCATTTAATGACCATTAGGGGCTGAATTTCGCTGTCTTTAATAATGTGTGTGAGAAGCTATTTTACTTACCTTTTGCCTTGTTGTAAATCTGGGAGAGTTGTAAATGTTTCTGTAGAGTTGTGACTGCACCCATCTTGAGGGGAAATAAATGTTGCTCTTCCCCTTTTGAGTGCCCTCTTGTGTTTGTCTAGTTTTAAATGCCTCGACTCTTTTTTTTATTTTTAACATTCTCATCCTTGTGTTCAACCTCACTCCCTATCTCTTTAACCTCCTCCCTCCCCACAGCCCTCTAAGATCTCTGTGCTCCTCCAGTTCTGGCCTCTTGAGCATCCAGTTATTACTCCAACCAAAACAAAAATTTGCTGGAGAAACTCAGTAGGTCTGGCAGATTCCATGAAGAAAAAGCAGAGTTAATGTTTCAAGTCCAGTGACCCATTTTCAGATTTCCAGCACCTGCAGTTCTCTGTTTTATCTTCACTCCAACATAGGCAGCTGCCTAAGTTTTGAAACTCCTTCCACTTACCCCTCTACCTGTCTCCTCCATTATGGCACTGCTTACAACCGATCTCTTTGATCATACTTTTTCCCACCATCCCTAATATCCCTTGTGTGAGTTAGTGTCAAATTTTGATGTACAATTGTGGAGCATCTTGGGAAGTTTATTGTTTTATTTTCATGTTTGCTGCTCCTGTGGGTTGTAGGCATCATTGATATGCTCAATATTTGTGAGCATTGGTAATTGCCTTTGAACTGGCTCACTTAGCTGTTTCAGGGTGCAGTTATGTGTCATCTGCCTTGCTGTGGGTCTGGAGTCCCATGTAAACCAGACTGGGTAAAGATAACAGATTTCCTTCCCTGAAAGAATTTGGTGAACCTGATGGGCTTTTCTGACATGCAATTATTTCTTGATTGTGATGACAGAGACCAGCGTTCAATTCCATTTTTATTAATTGAATTTAATTTCCACTGGCTGCTGTAGTGAAATTTGAACCTGTATCCTCAAGACATTTTTTTGTATTGAAGTCAGTGGTGAAGTAATTTGAATGTTCATGTCTTGACTGTTGGAAGTGTGTGTATTGTATTTTGATGTCTTTTCATGCTGTTGTAAGCCCTCATTCTCTCATTCTGCCTCATCTCTTTCCCCCACCCGCTCCAGTCCCTAGTTAGCCTTCATGTAGGAAACTAAAGACCCACTTTGTTTGGGAGAAAAAGGAGCTTTTGTATGAGGGTCGAGCGCACAGTCCCTCTCTGCAGCTGCTGACTACTCAAACACACTTTACAAACTGAACTTTGAGCTGGCACCAACCACTTGCATACTCCCTGGTCCCTCTATCCCAGGGACAGGAGTACCAAAACTAAGGAGAGGGGAGGAGAGATTTAACCTCTTGTTAATAATATCTGACCACATTGGGAGATTGATGTTTGTCTGCCTGCCTGTGTTTGAACCATTTCTTTTGAACATCATTTAATGTCTTGTATATGTATCACCAAGGGAACTTGCCTTTTTAAATAAAAGTCAATAAATTCAATCATAAGTTTCATGTTAAAATACGTGTGAATTTGCAGATAATTTGTCTGGAAGCAACATTAGTGAGTTGGTGATTATAGTGGTAAATTCACTGAACCAGTAATCAATTCAATTAATAAATCTGGAATAAGAAGCAGTAGTCACTTTTTAAAAATTCCTTTTTAGGGAAGGAAATCTGCTATCCTTCCCTACTGTGGCCTACAGGTGACTCCAGACCCATAACAATATGGTTGAAATGGCTGAGCGAATCACTCAGTTCAAGAGCAGTTGGGATGGGCATCAAATGCTGGATTGCGCTCCCCATGCTCCTGTGAAAGATTATATGTTTAAAAAATTGGGGAGGGGCAGATGTTTTTGGCTAATGGTTAAAAACTGGTGCTAAATAGTTCCCCTTTTCTGAAGTTCAAAATATTAATGCAATATTTTGTTTGCTATCACAAGCTGAACTTACCTGGAGGTACTGAAACAGCCCTGCAAGTTTACCATTCAATTATTGATTAGAGATGCATAGACATAGTGGAAAAAATTGTGTCCTTTACCCTGTCTTTCACTGAGGGCATATAGTGCTCTGGCACAAAATGGTACTCAGATGACTCTGGGCCGAGGTTTCTCCAAAGTAACATTTATGGGCGGTTGGGGAAGGAGAAGATATGTCCTGTGCCACAAGGGGGAAGGATCCCAATTTGCCCTCCTGTCCTCTCCCATATTGCTTGACCTCTTGACTTATCCCTTTCCTCATGTAGACTGAGGGAGGGGTCCTCATAGATGCCCATGACCAAACACTTCCCTTGTCCTGGGTGACTGATAAGATGATGTAGCATCTGTTGTTGCCTCTTGGAGGCTGGGTCCATGAGAGAAGTTGCTGTACTGTAAGGTCTTCTGAAAGTAACTCATTACTTGAAATTGAATTATGATATTCCTTCTGCTTCAGAGATCTTTTCAGTTTTACTGGCAATAGTCATGCTGGGGAGAGTGTCCCTTTAAGAGGAGCTTAAAATTGACATTTAACACTTTGTGTATGTACCTTGCCCTCAGGCTATATCCCGAACATGGAATGTATTTTGTAAATATTAAAACAGTTGCAATCATTTGACAGAACATGCTGTATTGGCACAAGATGAATGTTATTCAAAATTTTAGGATTCAATTTGAAATATATTTACAACACTTTATGAAAGAAGAAATATGTTTTTGGGGGAGTAAGCGAGTTGCTGTTGGATGGACAAGTGCTCATCCGCAAAACCCAGTGCAGCCTCTTGATGAGCAATAGTGACAATTTAGTGTCAACCAGTCTTTAAGAATGTGCTTAATGCAGATTCTAACTCTCTTACAAGATGGTGTTCTCTACTACATGCAACCCAAACCCACATGACAATAAGTGAGATAACAAGGTGTAGAGCTGGATGAACACAGCAGGCCCAGCAGCATCAGCGGAGCAGGAAAGCTGACTTTTCGGGCCTAGACCCTTCTTCAGAAAATCTTTGGTAACCTCCAAGACACTAGTGCATAAAGTAGCCAGCATAAAATGGATCCCGGGCCTTGTAACTTTAACCTGGAGCCTAATTTTGTTTTTACAAATGTTTGTAATTGCTTGAACAGCAAGAGCTATAGCCGCTGAATCTCCAGATTCACTAAGTTGTTTGGAGTTGGAGCCAATGGTCACTGGTATTAAAGCTGAATGAGGGGTGTTTGGGAGAGGCATGCTGCCCAGTCACTCCTGTATCTTTCTACTCCCGGTGTTACTGAAATCTGTCTCTTGTACACACTGGTACATGTACACACTCTACCCCATTCTGCCTCATCAGTGGGCAGGGCTTTATCGAGGCTTTAGTCCTAATGTGCTTAAGAACAAAGGGTTGAACGCATTGAATATACCATCACAAAAAAAACAAACTTTGAAATTGTTCACAATGGAACATGCCAGAATATGCTGGATGAACAATAGTGTGTGAACAATACACATTGTCCATGTCATCAATGTACAAAACCCTCTGACCAGAAAGAGGTTGAAAATGTGGTGACAGTGAATTGTTCCTCGAGATTATGAAATGTAATATTTTGCTACTTTTATCCTTTGTCTCCTATTTCTTTGTCTCTCATCTAATCGTTCTTTCCTGTGTTATGTCTCATTCAGTCCTTGATTTAACTTTGCGTTGTTTTCTTCTCTTGAGGGTGGGCAGAGAGAGGGAGTGGTGGAGTAAAGAGATGAAGAGGTTTGATAAGTGCATCGAGTCATGGGGTAGAGGAGTTCTGGGCAGAGCAAGATGAAATAAAG
>NW_025978857.1:0-6326 GCF_021869965.1 Rhincodon typus | reverse complement strand
CCCGAATAGTTAAGAAAATGTACGAGCCGGATAGGGATCCTCGAAGCCTTTCCCTGTGCCTTCGCTGTTGTTGTGTTGCAGTAGCAACATCGGAAGATGTCATTTCTGAGCTAACAGCTCGTCATGGTCTTAGGTGCTGGATTGAGGTTCCAGTCTCAGAGGAGGCGTAGGTTGTGCGGAAGCATGGTCGGGATGAGCTGCGTTTAAGTTGATCGCAACCAAATGTCTTTGTTGCTCGCAAACTGATCTTTGATGTGGGACAGCACAGATCCTCCATCGGGCCAGTGTCCAGGCCATGTTTCCATGGTACAGTGGCATGGATTGCCCCCAGCATGATATCGGGAAAAGCAGGCTGCGCTGCTGCTTCATGTTCCAGGCAAGTTACGTTGTTCATCCTTTTCACTGAGAGCGAATAGAGATGGTTGTACCACTGCTGCTGTGAAATCAAATCCTGCATGAATTCTAATCGCAGTTATTTGCTGTTGTGGCGAAAAGGAGAGTAATTTCGATGTAAAGTTTTGTTAATTTTCTCTCATTTCCTTCATTTCTGCCCTGGAGAAGGGAACTGATGAGCTGCCTTCTCGATCCGCTGCAATCATTGCCGTGCAGGCACACCCGCATTGTTGATCAGAAGGGAAACCCAGCGCTTCGAGACTGTGATTGCTAATTGTCACTTTTCATGGGTCATTCTAATTCAGTTCTGTTTTTCCCTTATTTGAGCACTTTCCGGAAAGTGGCGTTGGACTAAACTCCCAGTATAATTGAAAGCGCAGTTTGGAATTGCCCCGCTGCCACTTGTGTGAGCAGCTCGTGACACAGACAAGTCGAGGTGTCCCACAGACAGCATTCATGCTTTCCTGTGTCTGCAACTGCATTCGCCTTGTCATTTTTGCTTTGGTTGCGCGTTAAGAGCTGTCTGTTTGGGGATTCGCTCGATACCTGAGGAGCTGACATGGTTACCTTCTTGCAGCCAAAATTCTCACTGAGAACTTGTCACGGAGAATGGTCATCGGGGTTAAAAGCAAAGTAGCCCTTTCGTCTCAGGGTGGTCTTAAACCACCAACTTTTCAGTTAATAGCCGAATGCGCTAACCGATTGCGCCACAGAGACAGGCTCCCACAGCCTACGCAAACAAATGATTAAACTGGGGGTTAGCAACTGTACCATCGTCAGAATGGACAGCACGTAAACAGATACTTCGGTGCACCTCGTCCATGCCGACCAGATATCCGAAATTAACTTAGCCCCATTTGCCAGCATTTGGCCCTTATCCCTCTGAAACCTTCCGATTCATGCAATCATCCAGATGCCTTTGAAATGTTGTCATTTCACCAGCCTCCACAACTTCCTCCGTCAGTTCATTCCACACACGCACCACTTTCTGCGTGAAAAATGCCTCTCAGCTCCCATTTTATTTTTCCCCTCTCACCTTAAATATATTCCCTGTAGTTTTGGACTGGCCCAGCCGGTGAAAAAAGACCTCGACCATTCACCCTGTTCATAGCCCTCATGACTTTATAAACTTCTCTAACTTCCCGACATTGCAGGGAAATTTTGCCAGGCCCATTCAGCTTCACCCTACAGTCAAAACCGCGCAACCCTGGCAAGAGCCTGATTGGCAGATTTCTACAGGCTGGAAACATCAAAGGCTCAGGGAACACTGTAGGAAAATGCTGAAAATGTGCACAGCAGTAATTAATCCAGTTTAGCACTCCGTACTTCAGTAATTTCCTCAAAAAAGTCAGGAACCACTTGGGAAAAGAATCATATAATCCCAGTTCACAGCCGATTTGCCAACCGATAAGGTATAATTGGAAATATTCAGTGTGTGTCGCTCCAGTGGCGTAGTTGGTTAGCCCGCAGTATATATATGACTGTGTAGAGGCGTGTGTAATGCCGAGGTTGTGAGTCCAAGTCTCTGCTGGCGCAATTTTAATTTGTCGTGGGATAAGACGCTGAGGAGCATAGTCAATTTTGAACAAAGTTTATGGGAAATTGCCAGGTTCTGAGGGTTTGGAAATGACTCAACGATCGACAAACGTCTTGGAAATGTTCGAAATGTCAAAAAATATTTGCGGAGAGAGAATAAAAGATGATTATTTTTCAGATCGCAAACATTTCTCATATAGCTATTCAAAATTGAATTAAGTTGCTGGAAAAAGCTGTTTAACTCGCTTCAATTCAATTTGATGCAAACTCCACAGGTCATTGAAACATTCAAAAAAGGAATTTGATTTATCTCATTGAAACGTGCGAATGTTACATTCAACTTTGGTCAGAATTTTTATCAGTTTAAAATAAAGAACTGCTGAGAGGAAGGGAGGGTTCAAAATGCAAAGAGACAGAGCCTTGTTTGTGGATTTCTTGGGTGGAGTTCGGAAAGTATGAAATGTTCCTTACATCATCGGAATGTGGTCGAATCATTAAGGCACCATTTTAAAGCGGGAATTGTGCCTCTGAGCGACGGTTTCCTTCCGACTCGAGAGGGTCGAACTTTACTTTTTAATTGAAAAAATGTTCAGTTTCATTTATAGTTCTTCACGGAGAATGAATTGCCGATCTTATTCAGCTGCACGTGTACAATAAATTTCTTTAGACGTGAAGTCAAAGAAATTCGAAACTATTCCCCAACCGCCCACAGACTTTGTCTCACTGTTAAGGTGCCTCCTTAGGGACCTCGGGGTGCAGGTACATAATTCTTTGAAGTTTACACCACATATGGACAGAGTAAACAGGCTTTTAGCACGCCTGCCTTCATTGCTCAATCGTTTCAATTTAGGAGTTGGGAAAGTCATATTCAGGTTGTACAGGATGTTGGTGAGTCCTCTTCTGGAATACTGTGTGCAGTTTCGGTCGCACAGTTTCAGGAGGCATATTATTAAGCTGGCAAGTGTTAAGAAGAGGTTTACCAGGATGTTGCCTGGTATGGAAGGTTTGATTTATAAAGAAGGGTTGGATAGACTTGGACTATTTTCGCTGGTGCTTCAGAGGTTGAGAGGCGACCTGATAGAAGTTTATAAAACAGTGAGACGTGGAAATAGTACTACTGGTAGTTGTCTTTTCCCTCAGATGGGAGACTTCAAGACGAAGGGACGGTTTTAAGTTGAGAGGGGATAAACTTAAAAAAAAGAGATCCGAGAGGCAAACTTTGGAATGACTGTGAATAAAATGATGGCAAGTCCTAGCAGAGAAACGGGTGGCAGAGAAACGGGTGACAGTAAAGCAGGCATATAAGAACGAACGTGTTTCGTTTGCCAGTGAAATTCACCGCTTCACAAAGTGGAGAACATTGAAGTGCAGCAGTGACGGCGATTATTTTGCTGGATATTCACCTTGCGAATGCTATTTCTGCCATTATCCTTGAATACATCACAAGTGGACAGGATGAAAGCTGCAGCAAGAGTGTGGAGCCAGTGGTGTAATTGATGCGGCGTCTGACTTTGGTTTGGAAGATTGAAATGTTGTATCCTCCCTCGCTCGAGTGAAGTTGACAGTTTTTCGACCTTTGCAAATTGACAGATGCTTCCGAAGAGGAATGTATGCCCAGCGCTGTTTTTGTCAGATTTCCAGCAGCTGAAGTGATTGGATCGCTGGGTTTTGGAAATTTAAAATTGAAATTGAAAGGTAAATGAGTAACATGAGTGTGGGGCTACTTCAGCTCACTGTCTATTTCATATCCCAGCTCATGGCAACAGTACCCATTGTCTGGAGAAACTGCTTGTGTTCCACATAAAGCTGCCTTTTGTCGGCGTACCTTGTGTACGTCGGGAGAAGCGGGTAGAACAGTGTGTGTATAATATCACAAAGACTGACACTGAGCCACACATTAAACGGTAAAGTTGATGTTGTTAACTTGCTCGCCCAGCTGGCTTGTTTTCGTTCAGACGTTTCGTCACCATTGCGAGGTAACATCATGAATGAGACTTCCGATGAAGCGATGTTGTTCTACTCCACTTTGAATTTATACTGCCCGGTCTGTTGCGGTGAGTTCTGTCATTTCCCGTTCTGTTCTGTATGGGTTGTATATGGGGTCCAATTCTATATGTTTGCTGATTGCATTATGGATTGAGAACAATGCCTCTAGGAATTCCCATGTGTGTCTATATTTGGCTTGGGCTAATACGGTTATGTTGTCCCAGTTAAACTGATGGCCTTCATTATCCGAGTGTACTGATATTAGGGAAAGTTCGTCGTGTCATTTTGCTGCTAATTGATGTTCATGTATTCTGATGGCTAGTTTCCTTCCTGTCTCTCTGATACAATGTTTGTGGCAGTCGTTGTACAGTATTTTGTAAACTATGTCGGTTCTGCATGTCGTGGGTATGTGGTCTTTAATCCTTGTGAGTGTTTGTCGTAGCATGGCTTTGGGCTTGTGTGCTGCCGTAATTCCTAGTGGTCATAGGAGTTGTCAGTTCTGATATGTTCTTGATGTATGGCAATGTAGCCAGTGTGTTAGGGCATAATGTGTCCTCTTTCTGTTGTTATTTAGTAGGCACCTGCGGATGAAATTGCAGGGATATCCGTTCAAAGCGAAGATTTTGTATTGGTGTTCTTCCTCTTTCTGTATAGTTCTGGATCGTTGCAATGAGTGGTGGCCTGTTTAAATAGTGGCCCGACACAGCTTAGTTTGTGGACCACTGACCTGAGTTAGTTGCCAAATTAAAAGTTTCCGAATCCCTCGAGGCACTGAACCGAGTTGTGACGTGCAAAGGACAACACACAAAGGAGAGTCCTTGTGTGATTGATCCAATGTGATCTGTATACCAGGGTAAACAGTGAAGACTGGTCTTCAGCACCCACGTTGAGCCTGGCTCCACTCGGCCGACAGTCAAATCTCACAAACTACCATTGCCCTTCACTTTTCCTGACCTCCCCTCTATTCTTGTTTTAAACCGATTACACGTCAGACAGTTGCAGCTGGCATTGCTGATGTGGAACTGGAACATGGAGTGAATCGATTTTGACTGGTCAATGACATAATTCTGCTTCTAAAGATCAGTCAATATTTCGTATTTATTCCTGTAAATGTTAACCATTAACAGGCTATGGCAGTGAAGGCACCGAATCGTAATCACTGGACGACCAGGAAAGATCTGTTTATGTGACTCAGGATACTCTGATTCGGCCTTGCATTCTCCCGTCCTTCTGCACGTGATGCCCCTCTGCTCTGTTTCGGTTTTATTACGTCTTGGTTCATGATACACAAGGTCTCCAATTATCTATTACTTTGTCGTTTCTAACACATGAGACCCTCTTCCCAAATTTGTTGGAGTGGCTCCATAGCTCAGTGGTTAGAGCACTGGTCTTGTACACGAGGAGTCGTTAGTTCGAGTCTCACTGGGGCCTGTGGCAAATTTTGCACACCCGCTGCTTCCAAGATCGACAGGTGCCCTTTCAATCTTAGCTGAAATTATGACAACATCATTTCCTCCACAGGCGAGAAATGTGTTTGAAATTCCACATTCCTGTTTGTCCGACCACGGACTTGAGGAAGAGCATTCGGAATGGCAGGAAGCAGCTGACGTGAGCGAAGTTTGACCGGAAGAGCGAGGTGAAGCCGGAAAACTGCAGAGTGACAGGTGAACAACGGAGGAGGGACACAAACCCGGGGCAGCCGCCGAATGCTTCCTTTTGTTGCTGTAAACAGGTTCTAGTTTTGAAGTCTGCAATGGGACAATAGAGCCAAGTGAGTGAAATTCTGCTTTCTGGGGGCTGCGCTCTCCTAAAGCCTCTGGCACTCTCGGTGGAAGGTGTCCTTGTTTGTTTCCTGCTATGAGTGAAAATGAGGTTCACTTCCCCGAGGGGGCATGAACACAGTTTTCCCACCTCAAACTTCAGTCTCATTGGTAGTGATGCGTGAGATTAAAATGTTACAGGGAAAATAACATTGAAATGAACACTTGAAACATGAGAGCACACAAGGCTAAAAGGCCAAGTGCTGGAAACTGGGATGTTCGGTCTCTTTCCATACTGTAAAAACTCAATGATGCGATCATTTTGCAGGAGCAACTTATTACCAGTGAAATAAAAGCCAGAAGCTGTGTTATTAAGAAATGATGCAAGTCTGCTTGTTCCCAGGTGGTCTAGTGGTAAAGGTACTGTAGTTTCACCACTGTTGCCTGGGCTCGAGGCCTGCTCAGGGAATGAGGATTTATTGTCCTCACAATAACAGCAGCAAAGGCTGAGCAGTGCCTGGAGGGAATCCTTTTAATGTCTCGGATCAATGAATGTCCTGGCCACTTAAAGAAGGGAAGGTAGTTTAACTGTCTCTACTCAGTTGGACAGTTCACCCTTCATGTGCCTCTGATTCCCAGTTCTAAAGATTC
>NW_025978856.1:0-6326 GCF_021869965.1 Rhincodon typus | reverse complement strand
TCCCCAACGGCCGTGAGCTGCGGGACTGCAGACAGTTCAACGCGGAACGGAGGGTTAAAAATGCGCCATTGTTTCTCCCCCACTCGCCTACTCTGTCACAGCGACAGTGGAAAATGTCAGAAGTCACAGGACACCAGGTTATCATCCAACAGGTTTATGTGATATCACACGCTTTCGGAGCGCTGCTCCTCCATCAGGTGAAGTGACACTTTTCACCGGCATCTCCCCGTCACAGAGACAGGGAGAGTGACGTTATAAACCCATGGCATGATTCCCGCGCAGAAAGAAGCCGTTCAGCCCATCAAGCCCCCGGTGACTCTCTGTCCTTTGTATTTCTCTGAGGTTATTCACAATCGGTGATATCTGTCCCAATAATGGTGAACTGTGTCTGTGTCGTGACGTTTTCTCTGACATGATGATCCTCTCGTCATTCACGACTTTTCATTTCACCGGGAGGACACTGTCTGAAACAGCATGGATAACTACCAGAGGGCGTCCTGCGCATGGAACACACTGCAGCTGATGTGTTTCAAATTTAACAATTTACTTCTCCCATGTCAGAGAACAGCTTTAACAAATCAGATCATTGCAGACCAACAGAGAATAGGAGGAGACCATTCAGACCTTCACAAGTGTGTCACCGCACCGGTGTAAACTTGGCCCGTATATCAATATAAGATATTTATTTCAGACGCATGATGTTGCCGGAAGCAGATCAAAACGCTCAAAATAATGAGGTCTGATTTCGATGAGATCGAGGTCACTCTGAGTTGCCTGAAAGTCTTTGCAGTGAAGATATCTCACATGGGGAAGAAGGAAACAAGATTTAAACAACCTCTGCCCAAAGTCAACAAACACCATCACTGGTGGTGAAAAGTCCGATATAAATGCAACTCTGTATCTTCAATGTTCGAAAATCCCATCCCCCTGTTTACTGATCCTGATCTGTGGAAACAGTTTCTCACTGTCTGCTTCATCCAAACACGAGCGCCATGAAATCTCTATTTAATCTTCTTTGCACTGAACAGAAGAATCCCTTTGGAGTCTCTCCACAAATCTAAATTCCCTCCTCCCTGGGCATGATGAAGCTTGAGAATTGCATCGCGAGTATGGTAGGTGGAAACATGGAAGGGAAACAAAACAGAAATCCAATCTCCAGCTACGTGAATCTTTTGAAACTTTTTGTAATCCAACTAGAAGAAAATGGTATAATAATCTGTCAATAGAGAGAACCCGCTGCCAGGAGAAGGGGCAAACAGAACCATCCCGGGAGCAGGAAGACAGATTGAGAAGAAAATATTCTTGAAACTTTTTTGCTGCTTCGAATTCCCGGAACAATGTGAAATGTACCGCACTGAGTGGGAGCAAAGTGTCGCTCTGCAGATGGGTTGCTCGTCTAGGGGTGTGATTCTCGCTGAGGGTCGTGGACGTTACTGACATGCGTCAAATCCCGCACGCGCCCTGTTTTTTCTTCACTACCACTTTCGCAAAAAAACAACTTCCTTCAATGAAGCCAGTCGTAGGAATGGGGCAGAGCTACGACTGCAGCGAAGACAGCAAAGAGAAAGACTTGTTCAAAGTGAAAACGAATGCTGCGGGATGTTCGCCACGCAATTCTACTCTGAATGAATCCGCAGATAGCAAGAACTGCAAATGCTGGAGTCAGAATCGCCACAGTGCGGAGCTGGAGGAACGCAGTGGGTCAGGCAGCATCAGACGAGGAGGAGAGTTGATGCTTCGGGACTGGACCATTCATCAGAGTGAAACCTGCAGCTACATTATTGCTCAATTATATTCGTGTGAAACTTCAGGAAGATGGGACGGGAAGCGATTCGAGACAGCGCTGAACAGGTTCACGTGAATGGTGACGTGCATGAGCAAAGTCAGCAATAAAGAGAGACTGGAAAGTTGAGACAGTTCTCCTTGGAGAACGGAAAACTGGTTTGGTTGAAGCTTCCCAGGTCATGAGGGGTATGAGCAGAGGCAATAAGGGGGTGAAAATGCTCACATGCCTGAAAGGATCGAGAACGATTAGGCAGAGGTTTAAAGTCATGAGGAAAACATGTAAGAGTGACATGAGGAAGAGTGTTTTCACACAAGAAGTGATGAGGGTCTGCAAATGACTGTCTGACTGCGACATAGGCAGGTTCATTCACCACAAAACGGAATTCGATGGTTATTGTTAAAAGTAACAATATGCAGAGTTACAGGGAGAAGGCAAAAGAGATACTCATTTACTCATTGTGGAGAGCCGACACAGCTAAGGCTGGCTGCATGGCCTCCGTTTGCATTGTGACAAATGTTGTGATTCTGAATGGAATCAGATTTCGACCATCAGAATGTGGGAACTTAGACAACGGTTATGTTTACACAGCCACGACACGTTTGTGCGACAGAATAATACACAGCAACAGTGAAGATCTCTTGACATCATTCTTGAAGGTACATTCCACACACCAGATGAAAAGCTGAATCCTTGTCTAAACAAGACCTCAGTGACCGATAGCAAAGTGGTGCAATGGGAGCATGCTGGGCCAATAACCCTGAGGTAGAAGCATCATAAACCATCCTCTCCTATTTGCACCAGGTGCGTCGTGTCTTGTTCTGTGCTTTGATCAATTTTCTGCTTCCCATAGCTTCATGTATGTGAAATTAAATATCTCATTTTGATACACGGGCCAAGTTTAGACAGGTGAGGTTACACGCTTGTGAAGGTCTGAAAGGTATTCTGCTGTTCTCTGTCGGTCTCCTCTGAACTGAATTGTAAAATCTTTTCTCTGAGATGGGAATAAACTGGGGAAGATGAAACACACTACTTGCACTTTTTTCCATGCCCTGTAGTACTTCCCCACGCTATTCCAGGTGTGAATGATAAGAGGATCAGCATGTCGGAGACAGCATCACGGCACAGACACCACTATTAGGGCCAGACATCACCGATTGTGAAAAATCTCAGAGATACAAGCGACAGAGAGTTGCCGTGCACTCGATGGGCTGAACGGCTTCTTTCTCCTCAGGAATGACGCCATGGGTTTATGACGTCACTCTCCCTGTCTCTGTGACGGAGCGGGTGAGGGAGAAACAATGGCTCATTATTAACCCTCCCTTCCGCGTTGTACTGTCTGCAGCCCCGCAACTCAGGGCCGTTGGGGATGTCTCTCAGTGAGTGAGTGTTTCACTCAGGTTCACTTAACGCGGGACTGTTGGTGTCAGACATTAACTCCTGCTCTGGAGGCCACAAACGAACGGACGGCCTGTGTACAGACAAATTCTGAACATCAAACAGGCTGCACAGAAAGATCGCATTTTAAGTTGCTGAAGGGACTAATCTCTAGTTTCGACTTCTATCTTTCCCAGCAGCTCTCCATCTTTCTGTCTGCCTCTGAGAAATGTCATTTGATGAAAGTTCCAAATCGCCGTTTACAATTTGCTGCACAATGTGATTCCACCCCTTCTGCTCCTTCCTTCTTCCAGTGTTTGAGAGACCGCGACAAAGCGTATACCATCCCCCAGCACTGCCTGCCCGTGGAGGGAAATGGTTTAATGCATCTGCCGATGGAGAGAGCTCTGTCCCAGGGGAAGGGACAAATAGCTCAGTCCAAGGGACAGGGAGACAGAACGAGAAGAAGATGTTCATTGCCGCGTTCATTGAAGCAACGGGGAATCGATTTTTTTTTAAGCAACATGTTCCGATATGTTATTGCATACCTCTGGAGCAGATAGAACTTGAACTCTGTCTCCTACATCCAGGGTATGGCCACTATCACTGCCTGAGTGGTACCTGATTTATTCTTAAGTGCGCCGTCAGCAGACTGCGTCATTAGTCTTGTGGTCTGATTCTCACGTCAAGTGGTTGTTAGGGATGCGAGAAGTTGCAGGCTTGAATTCTGCAAGAGCCGCTGTTGCCTCTGACGTTTTTTTTAATGTTCGGGAGAGCATGGGGGTGGTTCTTTATGAAATCGATTTTAATCTATGAACGCAAAGGGTGTTTGTTGCGAGTATACCACATGCATCCACTTCACCTGACGAAGGTTTAGGGTTAGTAATAGTCTGAAATTACCTTTCGCTGGATTGGTTCATAAACTAGCACAGTAAGTGAATAAAACGATGGCAAGTCTCAGCGGAGAAACGGGTGACAGTGAAGCAGGCATCTGAGGAAAAATTTGTTTCTTTTGCAATTGAAATTTACTGCTTCCCAAAGTGGGGTCCATTGAAGTGAAGCAGTGACAGAGATTACCTTTGCTGGTGGTCACCTTGTGAATCACATTTCCACCTTGGTCCCTGTTAACATCACAACTCGACAAGAAACGCCGGGCCGACTGTGGGCCAGTGGCGTAATGGATAACGCGTCTGACTTCGGATCAGAAGATTGCAGGTTTGAGTCCTGCATGGCTCGAGCACAGCTGACAGCTTTTCAACCCTTGCAGGTGGACTCACTCTTCCAAAGCGGGAATATATGGCGGGCGTTCTTGTTGTCAGATTCCGAGGAACTGACGCGATTGAATATGGAAAGTTGCACATGAGCAGCGTTTGGGAACCTTTCAGTTCACTGTCCGTTTTATTTCCGGGCTCACAACAACAGTTCTCATTGCCTGGAGAACTTGCTTGTGTTCCATGTAAAGCTGCCTTTTGTCGGGGAAACATGTGTGGGGACGGAGAGTGAACGTGAAGCACCTGGAGCGGGTGTAATCCTGAGGCCTCTGTCACCCTCGGGGATGTGTCTGTGTATCTCCCTCTGTGGTTAAACATGAGGATGAGTTCCATAAGTGGGCTGTAACACAGTTTTACTGTCACGAAACCTCAGTCCCGTTCGTAGATTACAGGGTTAATCTCATTGATATTTGCCCTTGATACGTCAGAACACACAACACGGTGGGCCAAATGCTGGAAAGTGAGAGTAGAATAGATAGATGCCTGATGACACGCACCGACACGATGGGCCAGATAGTCTTTTTCCACGCTATAAAAACTCGAAGACAGGGAGAAACTGACCTGTCACCGAAAGGAGCAAAAATGGAAAGGCAAAAACAATGTCGTTGAGAAATGATACAAGCACCTCAGGCGCGTTCTCTGGTTGTCTCGTGGTTCAGATTTGGCCCTTTTGGAACCACGGCCCTGGTTTGAACTATCGAGTGGAAGTTCTTCCCTCCTAGCTTTTAGTGATGACAGCTTTGCTGACACATTGTACTTTTATTCATTAACTGGCGTCGCTGGCTAGGCAGCATTTATTCAATCAACCACATTGCTGTGGGTCTGGAGTCACATGTAGGCCATACCAGATAAGGGTGGCAGTTTCCTTCCCTAAAGGACATTAGTGAACCGGATGAGTTCTTCCGACAATCGATTGTATGGATTGCATCGCCTCCCCTATGAGGAGAAGGAAAGGGGCTGTGAGATAACTTACTGTGTCCCAAACGATATTCAAGCTAACATGAAACAAAGAACTGCGGATGCTGGAAATCTGAAACAAAAACAGGAATTGATAGAGAAACCCAGCAGGCCTGGCAGCATCTGTGGAGAGATTCAGCGTTAACGTTTCAGATCCACTGAAGGTTCGTCAGAACTTGGTCAGTTTTGCCCTTTTATATTATAATGCCAGGGAAAATGGATTTCAAATGGAGAAAGCGGAGCTGTGATAACCTGATGTTATTCAGTACATGTTTTGCAGAAAAGTACAAAAAGGGCTGCTGTTCACAGGAGATAGCAAGAACTGCAGGTCCTTTATTCGTTCACAGAATGAGGGCGACGCTGGCTCGGCCAACATTTATCACCCATGTCTAATTGCCAGAGAAGGCAGTTACGAGTCAACCACATTGCTGTGAGTCTGGAGTCACATGTAAGGATGGCTGTTTCATTCCTGAAAGGACATTAGTGAATGAGGTAGGTTTTTGCCCACAATCGACAATGGATTCATGGTCATCAGTAGATTCTTAATTCCAGATAATTATTGAATTCAAATTCCACCATATGCCGTGGCAGGATTCAAACACAGGTTCCCAGAACATTATCTGGGTCTCTGGATTAGCAGTCCAGCGATCATACTACTCGGTCGTCACTTCCCTGTCGGAGTCAATGCAGTGTGCAGCTGGAGGAATGCGACAAGTCAGGCAGCATCAAAGGAGCAGAAAAGTCAACGTTTCGCGGAGGAGGACAACTTCTTAAAGTTTGGTATCCTTAGAAGAGGCTTCGCAGAATGGAGTAAACCATTTTCCTGCTCCTCTGGCGCTGCCTGGCCTGCTGTGTTCCTTCAGCTGCACGCTGTATTGATGCTAACAGGAGCTTGTTTTGGGGCGCTGAGCTGCAGTGAAGGGGCGACACCAATAAAG
>NW_025978855.1:0-6327 GCF_021869965.1 Rhincodon typus | reverse complement strand
AGATAGACCTGTCCCATCCACTTCACACACACAGTCAACACTCCCCGCACCCACCACCACCCCCCACACACACACAGACACACACAGAGACAGAGACACACACACAGAGAGAGACACAGAGAGACACACACACAGAGACACACAGACACACACTACTCCATCCTTGCACACAGATAGACCTGTCCCATCCACTTCACACGCACAATCAACACTCCCCGCACCCACCACCCGCCCCCCACACACACACAGAGACACACACACAGACACAGAGAGAGACACACACACAGACACAGAGAGACACACTGGTACACACAGAGGGAGATCTGCAGCGATCTGCTGGTGAACCTCATGCTGAGGGGTAGTCTCAGGGAAGGGATTTTCTGGGGTTTGCCGACTGCAGAATCGGCAGCGCGTACCTGGCGCAGGTTATATCCAGCGATAAACATTCCCAATCAACTGACTGAGCAGAAGATAACCGCAATCCGAGATGGTCCTGTCCCTGTCTCTCTCACCAGCTATGTGTTTGTCTCTGCACACAACTCCCTCTCCCTGTCCATGTCTCTCTCCCGGTGCCTAGTTATCCCCATCACTGCTCCTGTCTCTCCATTCCCTGGTCCCTCTTTCTCTCTCTCTGTATGTTTCCCTCTCTCCCCGTGTCTTCTTAGTCCTTTCGCTCTGCCTCCCTCCCTCCTTCCCAGTGTTTGACTTCATGGTTCCTGGGTCTCTGTCTCTGTCTCCCTCCGTGACTGTCTCCACCTGTCCCCCAGCCCCAGCCCCTTGTGTGTCTTTAGTCCCTATCTGTCTCTGCTTCTATATGCCTCTTTTTCTGTGTGTCTGTCTCTCTCTCCCTCTCCCCCCTTGTTTCCCTGTGTCTACACTGTCTTTGCGTATGTGAGCCTCTCTCTGTACGTCCCTATCTCTCCCTCCTCTTGTATGTCTGTATCTCACGCTCCATGTGTCTCCGTGTGTAGATGTCTCTGTCTCTCTCCCTGTGTCTGTGTGAGTGAGCGTCTGTGTGTGGATATCTCTCCGAGTCTCTGTGTGTGACTCTCTCTCTCCCGCGTTTCTATGTGTGTGTGTTTGTGCGGATGTCTGGGTGTGTATGTGTGTGGATGTCTCTCTCTGTATCTCTGTGTGTCTCTGTGTGTGGATGTCTCTCTCTTTCTCTGTGGATGTCTCTCTCTCTCTCTATCTCTCTGTGTGGATGTCTCTCTCTCTGTGGATGTCTTGTTGTCTCTCTGTATGTCAGTGTGTGGATGACTGTCTCTGTGTGTGGATGTCTCTCTCTCTCTCTGTGTGGATGTCTCTCTCTCTGTGGATGTCTCTCTGTCTCTGTATGTCACTGTGTGTGGATGACTCTCTGTATCTGTGTGGATGTCTCTCTCTCTCTGTGGATGTCTCTCTCTCTCTGTATGTCACTGTGTGTGGATGACTCTGTATCTGTGTGGATGTCTCTCTCTCTCTAATTGGATGTCTTGTTGTCTCTGTATGTCACTGTGTGTAGATGACTCTCTGTGTCTCTGTGTGTGGATCTCTCTCTCTCTCTCTGTCTCTGTGTGGATGTCTCGTTGTCTCTCTGTCTGTGTGTGTGGATGTCTCTCTCTCTCTCTGTCTCTCTCTCTGTGGATGTCTCTGTCTCTGTATGTCTCTGTCTGTGGATGACTCTGTTTCTGTGTGGATGTCTCTCTCTCTCTCTCTCTGTGGATGTCTGTGTGTGTGTGCATGTCTGTTTCTCTCTTTCTGTGTGTGTGTGTGTGTGTGGGTGGGTGTGTGTGTGTGGGTGGGTGTCCGCCCCCTCGCCGTAGCTGCTTACCTGGTAATCTGCGGGCTGGCTCTGATGGTTGTACCAGCAGTGTTTGTGCACACACTGTTTCCTGTGCTGACAGTTGCAATGCTGTTGCTGCTGAGCCTGCGCCCCGCTGCCCCGGGCCGGGCCCCCTGCGCTCTGCTGCTCCGCAGCCTCCGGCTCCATGGCAGTGCCCGCTCCGCACTGCACCGCGCCCGGGACCTGCGCCACTCGCGGGCACCGCTCGGCCCTCCAGCCCAAGCTGCTAGTCTCATTGGTCCGCCCGACCAAAACAACCCGCATGACGTGCCCTTCCAGCAACCCCCTCCCTCACCCAAAAATTTAAAGGGGCCACTTCCAGCCGTTCACTCAACAGCCCATAATACCCAAGCCAATGGGGGAGGTATTATTGTCAGGAGGTGGGGGGAACAGATCCAATGTGATCCAGACTAAAATGTAATTCACTCGATCCAACCATGCGGCTGTGATCACAGATTTGCACTGATCACTCCATGAAGCGTTTTAGAACAGTCACCAATTTGGAAATGAATGGACTGTCTCAATTGTTGGGAGAGAGTGAACAGGGCTTAGTGTTTACTGGAGTCAGTTTTAAGGGTTAGAACTTTCAGGAGGAATGTCATGGACTCCTCGTTATTCTCCATCTGAATACTCATTGAGGGGTCCAGACCAAGAGTGAATTGGTCGCGGATGATATAGAAGAAGCTCTCAGCAGATCCTGGGCCAGCATCAGGTGGTTGGATGGTTTCTAAGAGCCAGCGCTGGAGCCAGTCCAAGCCCTATATTAAAATAAAATTAAAGAGGTTACATTTATATCGAACTGTCAAATTGCATTCCAATCGGAAACATTCAGCTTAAACCGGTCTCATAAAATAGACAGGGCACAGAAACGTCCAGCACAGTTTGTTTTTAATACCTACTATGCTTCAATAGCTTCTACAGACCATAGCACAAAACTGAAGGAGGCCATTCAGTCCATTGTGTATATGCTGACTCACTGCAACAGCAGCTCAGTTGGTCTAATTTCCCAACCCCTTTTCCCATTGGCACTGTCATCTTGCACATATTTACATAATGATACAATTCTTTAGAAGTTGGGATTGACCTTACCTCCACCACACTCTGGGGCTTCAAATCCAAGTTACTCACTGCATCAAACACTTTTCCTCATGTTGCCTTTTGTCCTTTGACCAATCGCCTTAAATCTGTGTCCCCGCCCACTGCCCAGTTCTCAATCTCTCCCTGTCCACTCTGTCCAGACCCTTCATGATTTTGAACACCACAATCACACCTCCCCTAAACCTTCTCTTCTCTATATTTCACACCTCCCCCCACAGTTTCCTCCTTCACTTGTAAGACTTCACAGCATAGGAGGCCATTCATTCCCACAAGCCTCAGAATCCAATTGGACTTGCTTCCCACTCTTTTTCAACAACCTTCAGGTTTCTCCCTTTCATGTATTAATCCAAATC
This sequence comes from Rhincodon typus, assembly GCF_021869965.1. Lineage (NCBI taxonomy): Eukaryota > Metazoa > Chordata > Chondrichthyes > Orectolobiformes > Rhincodontidae > Rhincodon > Rhincodon typus. Next base: position 3,051 of record NW_025978855.1, on the reverse strand, counting down.
GCTTTAGAAAGGTCCTCATGAAACTATTTCCACTTCCCTTTAAGAGCAGAACATCCCAGATCACAATAACTCACTGTGTAAAAATCATTCTTATTTTCCCTTTGGTTCTCTTGGCTTCAATTTGGGTCCTTCCAGCTCCTGACCCTGCTGCCATCAAATCTCCGTGGATGTTTGAACATCTCCTATAAATCTCTTCTTAACCTCCCCTGTTCCTAGGAGAACAAAAAATGCTTCTCTAAGGTCTTTACACAATAACGAAGAGACCTAGGGTGCAGGTGCATATTTCAGTGAATGTGGAGTCGCAGGTAGATAGAGTGGAGAAGAAAGTGTTTGCCATGCTTGCCTTCACTGGTCAGTGTATTGAGTATTGGAGTTGGGATGTCATGTTTTAGAATCAGAGAGAATCAGCAAATTGCAACTGTACAGGACATTGGTGAGGCCACTTCTGGAATATTGCATTCAATTCTGGTTTCCCTGTTGTAGGAAACATGTTGTGAAACTTGAAAGGGTTCAGTAAAAATTTACAAGGATGTTGCCAGGACTGAGGGTTTCAGCTCAATGGAGAGGCTGAATAGACTGGGGCTATTTTCCCTGCAGTGTCAGAGCCTGAGGGGGTGACTTTACAGAGGTTTATAAAATCATGAGGAGCATGAATAGGGTGAATAGACAAGGTCTTTTCCCCAGGATAGGGGAGTCCAAAACTAGAGGGCATAGGTTTAAGGTGAGAGGGAAAAGATTTAAAAGGAACCTGAGGTGTAATGTTTTCATGCATGGAATGATCTGCCAGAGGAAGTGGTGGAGGCTGGTACAATTACAGCATTTAAAAGATATCTGGATGGGGACATGAATAGGAAGGGTTTAGAGGGATATGGGACAAATGCTGGCAAATGGGACTAGATCAGTTTACAATATGTGATTGGCACAGACGAGTTGGACCAAAGCGTCCATTTCCATGCCATATAACTCTCTGACTCTATGAAGTGTCATCCCTAGAACTATTCGAGAGCTTGGTCACAACATCCTGCCAGAATTGGACACAATATTTCTGATGGGGCCATTTCCTTTGGAAAGTTATTGTTGAATCTGCTTTCAGTACCCTTTCAGGCAACACATTCTTGTACACACCTTGGTCCTAACTTGATGCGGAATTAACCAGCTGCTAACATTACTCATTTAGAATCGTAGAATTTTACAGTATAGAAGAAGGCTATTCAACCCATCGTGTCTCTACTGGTTCTTGAAAGAGCTACCCCACTCATCCTATCCACCAGCCCTATCTCTGTAACCCTCTAAATTCACAATTTGCAAATATATATCCAGCTCTCTTTTGAAACCTCCTATGAAATCCGCCTCCATCACTCTCCCAGTTAGCACATTCTAACAACTTGCTGAGTTAAGAAGTTTCTCCTCATCTCACTGCTAGCTGTCTTGCTGACAATTTTTGCATTGTGATTCCTAGTTACTGACATACCAACTAGTTGGAAACAGAATATTCTTCCTTACCCTGTCAAAATTGTTCATATTTTTGAACACCTCAATAGAGTCACCTCTTAATCTTCTCTGCTCCAGGGAGAATAAGCCCAAACTCTCTAACCTTTCCTTGTATCTAAACTCCTTAATTTCTTGTATCATTCTGGCAAATCTCCTTTAAACTCTCTTCAGGGCTTTAACATCCCTAAATAAGGTGCCCAGAACTGAACACAATGCTCCAAATGTGGTCTGACCGCATTTAGAGTGGAACATCATTTCTTTGCTTTTATACTCTATGCCTCTATTTATAAATCCACAACTATTCTTAACAAATATTTCCACTTGCCTGGCCACCTTTAGAGAATTATGCACCTAAATGCTGTGGTCCCTCTGCTACTATACTCCCCTCAAGTTGTACTACTGAGCCTGTGTGGCTTCTCTTTTTTTTTCTGACCAAAATGCATTATCTCAGTTTTTACTCAGCATTGAAATTCATCTGGCCAGGTGTCTGCTCATTTGGTCAACTTGTCAATGTCCCTTTCTGAAGTTGGTCAGCAGCATCCTCACAATTCACTATTCTCTCTAACTTAGCGTCATCTGCAAGCTTAGAGACTTTGCCCTCCACATCCATCTCCAAATTGTTTCTACCGGACAGTGAAATGTTGGAGTTTCAGAAACGCAAGATCTCACAGGTGTCAGAACATCAATTTGCAATGCCCAGACTCACATTCACTGCTTCATCATGGTCCTCCAGCTGCAGATCCTTTCTCAATTATGGAGCTATCCCCAACATTCACAGATAGAGCCTGTTCAATTTAACAATGAGGAGGGAGGTGAGAGGGTTAGGGTATTGAAGGATGGATGAGTAAAGACCGGTCAAATTGTCTTGTGATCTAAAAAGTACTACAGGAAATTAAGGGAGCAGATGTTGTTCAGCATCCTCACTGAATTGAAAAGCTGTGGACTTGAGCCCAAAACCCAGGTGGACTCTCTCAGTGGCAGTACTGAGGGAGTGCTGCACTGCTAAGGGTGCCATCTTTTGGATAAGACCTGCCTGCCTTCTCAGGAGATTGTAAAGGATTTGCACTCTCTACAGAAGAGCAGGCGAAAATGCCCCAGTTCCCCAGTCAGCACCTTTCCTGAAACCAACATCCAGAACAGATGCTCTGATCATTGACCTCATTTCACAGCTCAGAGGGATACATCCAGCTAATTGATGAACGAGTGAGCATGCTTCTATCTTAATGTATGCTTCTTATTTTCAGCCCACATCACTGACTGGCCACAATATGAACAGGGGAACTGAATGCGTAAATCTCTCCTATTTGTCAACCATTTCACCAACAGATCCCTAGGTCCCTTGCTGTACCAGGGTTAAAGCTTCAAAAGAACTCAGAGGAGTTTTTGATTCCTAGACTCACAAAGTGCCTGCCCACAAGTATCAGACAATCCTCAACCTCAAGAACCAGATTTCCAGCAATGGGAGAATGGCTCAATTGTCTTGTAGATACCACATGAGAATTAAAGGGTAAAGGAAACAACCTTAACAGAAAATAGAGTGCCGGCCAAAGATGGACCAAA
>NW_025978854.1:0-6327 GCF_021869965.1 Rhincodon typus | reverse complement strand
AACAAACATCAGAACTTGAGTCATTTGGTGAAGGTGAGATTTTGGTCTCCTGAAGATCTTAACTCGCTGAAATAAGCATTTTATTCCAACCAGCATCAAAAGTTGAGTCATTTGGTGAAGGTGAGATTTTTGAATTATGAAGTGCTTATCTCACTCAAATAAGCATGTTAGTCAAACAAACATCTAAACATGAGTCATTTTGAGAAGATCAGATTTTGGACTTCAGAAGTGCTTAACTCGCTGAAAGAAGCATTTTAATTCCAACCAGCATCAAAAGCTGAGTCATTTGGTGAATTTGAGAGTTCAGCCTTCTGAAGTGCTGAACTCGCTGAAATAAGTATTTTAATCCAACCAGCATCAAAAGCTGAGTCATTTGGTGAAGTTGAGATTTTAGCCTTCTGAAGTGCTTAACTCGCTGAAATAAACATGTTAGTCAAAACAGCATCAAAAGTTGAGTCACTTGGTGAAAATGAGATTATGATCTTCAGACGTGCTTATCTGAATGAAATAAGCATGTCAATCAAACCATTTTCAAAAACTAACTCATTTGGTGAATTTCAGTTATTGGTCTTCTGATGTACTTACCTGAGTGAATTGAGCATGTTAGTCAAAACAGCATTAAAAATTAAGTCATTTGTTGATGTTGAGATTTTTGATTTCTGAAGTGCTTATATCGCTGAATAAGCATGTTAGTCTAACCAACATGAAAACTTGAGTCATTTGGTGAAGTTCTTATTTTGGCCTTCTGAAGTGCTTACCTCACTCGAATATGCATGTTACTTAAAACAACATCAAAAGTTGAGTCATTTGGTGAAGTCGAAATTCTTCACTTCTGAAGTGCTTATTTCACTGGAGGAAACCTGGTAGTCAATCCAACATCAAAATTTGAGTCATTTAGTTAAGTGCAGATTTTGGTCTTCTGAAGTACTTATCTCAATGAAATAAGCATGTAGTCAGAAGAGCATAAAAAGTTGAGCGTCTTGTTGAAGTTGAGATTTTGGTCTTCTGCTCTGCTTCTATCGCTGAAATAAGCACGTTAGTCAAAACAACATCAAAAGTTGTGTCATTTGGTGAAGTTGAGATTTTCATCTTCTGAAGTGCTTATCTCAATGAAATAAGCATCTCATTCAAACCAACATCAAAATCTATCTCATTTGGCGAAGTTCAGATATTGGTATTCTGATGTGGTTATCTGAGTGAAATAAACATTTTTGTCACAACAGCATCAACAATTAAGTCATTTTTGTCGTTGAGATTTTTGACTTCTGCACTGCTTATCTCACTTAAATCAGCACGTTCGTCTAACCAACATCAAAACTGGAGTCAATTGATTGAAGTTCAGATTTTGGTCTTCTGAAGTGCTTATCTGAGTGAAATAAGCATGTTAGTCAAAACAGCATAAAACATTAAGTCATTTGGTGAAGGTGAGATTTTTGACCTCTGATGTGCTTGTATCAGTGAAATAAGCATTTTAGTCATACCAGCACCAAAAGTTGAGTGTTTTGGTGAAGTTGCGATTTTGATCTTCTGATATGCTTATCCAACTGAAATAAGCACCGTGGTCAAAACAATATCAAAATTGAGTCATTTGGTGAAATTCAGATTTATGTCTACTGAAGTGCTTAACTCGCTGAAATAAGCATTTTAATTCCACCAGCGTCAAAAATTAAGTCATTTGGTGAAGTTGAGATTTTTGCCTTCAGAAATGCTTAAAAGGCTGAAATAAGCATGTTCGTCAAATCAACATCAAAAATTCAGTCATTCGGTGCATTTCAGAGTTTTTTCTTCTGATTTGCTTATCTCGCTGAAAGACGCATTTTAGTCCAAACATCGTTAAAAATTAAATCATTTGGTGAAGTTGAGATTTTTGAAGTCCTTATCTCATTCAAATAAGCATGTTAGTCTAAACAACATTAAAAATTGAGTCATTTGGAGAAGTTCAGATTTTAGTATTCTCAAGTGCTGAACTCGCTGAAATAATCACGTCAGTCAAAACAACATCAAAAGTTGAGTCATTTGGTAAAGTTTAGATTTTCATCCCTGAAGTACTTACCTCATGAAATCAGCGTGTCATTCAAACCAACATCAAAAACCAACATTTTTGGTGAGGTGAGATATTGATCTTCTGAAGTGCTTATCTGTGTGAAATAAGCATACATGTCAAAACAGCATCAAAAATTAAGTCAGATGGCGGAGTTGAGGTTTTTGATTTCTGAAGTGCTTATCTCACAGAAATAAGCATTTTAGTCCAACCAGCGTCCAAAGTTAGGTCCTTTGGTGAAGTTGAGATTTTTGACTTCTGAAATGCTCATCTCACTCAAATAATCTTGTTAGTCAAAGCAACATTAAAACTTGAGTCATTTTGTGAAGTTCAGATTTTGGTTTTCTGAAGTGTTTATCTGAGTGAAATAAGCATGTTTGTCAAAACAGCATCAACATTGAAGTCATTTGGTGAAGTTGAGATTTTTGACTTCTTAAGTGCTTATCTCCCTGAAATACGCATTTTAGACAAATCAGCATCAAAAGTTAGGTCCTTTCGTGAACTTGAGATTGTAGATATGCCTGTCTCGCTGAAATATGCATTTTAGTCAAACCAGCATCCGAAATTGATTGTCTTGGTGAAATTGAGATTTTGGTCTTCTAATATGCTTATCTCGCTGAATTAAGCAAGTTCGACAAAACAACATCAAAAGTTGAGTCATTTGGTGAAGGTGAGATTTTGATTTTCTGAAGTACTTAACTCGCTGAAATAAGCATGTCAGTCAAACGAACATAAAAAATTGTGTCATTTGTTGAAGTTCAGATTTTTAGCTTCTGAGATGCTTAAATCGGTGAAATAAGCATTTTAATTTAACCAGCATCAAAAGTTAGGTCATCTGCTGAAGGTGAGATTTTAGTCTTCTGAAGTGCTTAACTCACCAGAAATGAACACGTTAGTCAAATTAACATCAAAAATTGAGTCATTTGGCGAAGTTCCGATTTTTGTCTTCTGAAGTGCTTATCTCGCTGAAATAAGAATTTTAATCCAACAAGCAATAAAAATTATGTCATTTGGTGAAGTTGAGATTTTTGCCTTCGAAAGTGCTTATTTCACTCAAATAAGCATGTTAGTCAACCTAAAATCAAAACTTGAGTCATTTGTTGAAGTTCTCGTGATGTGCTTATCTGAGTGAAATAAGCATGTTAGTCTAAACAGCTTAAAAAAATGAAGTCATTTGGTGAAGGTGAGATTTTTGACCTCTGATGTGCTTCTTCACTGAAATAAGCATTTTAATTTAACCAACATCAAAAGTTAGGTCATCTGGTGAAGGTGAGATTTTAGTCTTGTGATATGCTTATCTCGCTGAAATAAGCACGTTATTCAAAACAATATCAAAAGTTGATTCATTTGGTGAAGTTCAGACTTGTGATTTCTGAAGTGCTGATCTCTCTGCAATAAGCATGTTAGTCAAACAAACATCAGAACTTGAGTCATTTGGTGAAGGTGAGATTTTGGTCTCCTGAAGATCTTAACTCGCTGAAATAAGCATTTTATTCCAACCAGCATCAAAAGTTGAGTCATTTGGTGAAGGTGAGATTTTTGAATTATGAAGTGCTTATCTCAGTCAAATGAGAATGTTTGTCAAACTAACATCAGAAATTGAGTCGTTTGGTGAAGGTGAGATTTTGGTCTACTGAAGATCTTAACTCACTGAAATAAGCATTTTTGTCCAACCAGCATCAAAAATTATGTTCTTTGGTGAATGTGAGATTTTCATCTTCAGATATGCTTATCTCACTGAAGTAAGCACGTTAATCAAAACAACATCGAAAATTAAGTTATTTGGTGAAGTTCAGATTTTTGACTTCTGAAGTGTTCATCTCACTCAAATAAGCGTGTTCGTCTAACCAACATCAAAACTTCAGTCATTTGATGAAGTCGAGATTCTACACTTCTGAAGTGCTTATTTCATTGGCGGAAGCCTGTTAGCCAATCCAACATCAAAAATTTGTTTCATTTAGTGACGTTCAGATTGTGGTCTTCTTAAGTACTTTTACCACTGAAATAAGCATGTTAGTCAAAACAGCATCAAAAGTTGAGTTTCTTGTTGAAGTTAAGATTTTGGTCTTCTACTGTGCTTATCTCGCTGAAATAAGCACGTTAGTCAAATTAACATCAAAAATAGAGTCATTTGGTGAAGTTGAGGTTTTGATGTTCTGAAGTGCTTATCTCATGAAATAAGCATTTCATTCAAACCAACATCAAAAACTGACATTTTTGGTGAAGGAAGATATTGGTCTTCTCAGAAGCTAATCTGAGTGAAATAAGCATGTTAGTCAAAACAGCATCAAAAATTACGGCAGATGGTGAAGTTGAGATTTTTGACTTCTGAAGTGCTTGTCTCACTGAAATAAGCATTTTACTCCCAACAGCGTACAAAGTTAGGTCCTTTGGTGAAGGTGAGATTTTAGGCTTCTGAAGAGCTTATCTCACTCAAATAAGCATGTTAGTCAAACCAACATCAAAACTTGAGTCATTTGTTGAAGTTCAGATTTTAGCCTTCTGAAGTGCTTATCTGAGTGAGATAAGCATGTTAGTCAAAACAGCATCGACATTGAAGTCATTCGGTGAAGTTGAGATTTTTGACTTCTGAACTGCTTATCTCACAGAAATAAACATTCCAGTCAAATCAGCATCAAAGTTTAGGTCCTTTAGTGAAATTGAGATTTTTGTCTTCTGATATGCTTATAACGCCGAAATAAGCACGTTAGTCAAACGAACATAAAAAATTGTGTCATTTGCTAAAGTTCAGATTTTTGGCTTCTGAGTTGCTTAACTCGCTGAAAGAAGCATTTTAATTTAACCAGCATCAAAAGTTAGGTCATTTGGTGAAGGTGAGATTTTCGTCTTCTGAAGTGCTTAACTCACTGAAAAAAGCATTTTCATTCAACTAACATTAAAAATTATTCATTTGGTAAAGTTGAGATTTTTTTCTTCTGAAATGCTTAACTCGCTGTAAAAAGCATGTTATTCAAAACAACATCAAAAGTTGAGTCATTTGGTGAATTTGAGATTTTTGACTTCTGAATTGGTTATCTCACTCAAATAAGCGTGTTAGTCAAAACAGCATCAAATGTTGAGTCAACAAGGTGCAGGGCTGGATGAACACAGCAGGCCAAGCAGCATCATCGGAGCAGTTGAGTGTCTTGTTGAAGTTGAGATTTTGGTTTTCTACTGTGCTTATTTCACTGAAATAAGTAGGTTATTCAAAACAATATCAAAAGTTATGACATTTGGTGAATTTGAGATTTTGATCTTCTGAAGTGTTTCACTCGCTGAAATGAACATGTTAGTCAAACTAACATCAATAATTGAGTCATCTGGTGAAGTTCAGATATTTATCTTCTCAAGTGCTTAACTCACAGAATTAAACATCTTTGTCTGACCGACATCAAAAATCAAGTCATTTGATGAAGTTGAAATTCTTGACTTCAGTCTTGCTCATCTCACTGAAATAATAATTTTCGTCCAACCAGCATCAAAATTTATGTCCTTTGGTTAAGTTGAGATTTTTGTCTTCTCATATGCTTACCACGCTGAAATAAGAATGTTAGTCAAACGAACATAAAAAATTGTGTCATTTGCTGAAGTTCAGATTTTTGACTTCTGAAGTGCTTAACTCGCTGAAAGTAGCATTTTCATTAAACCAGCAACAAAAGTTAGGTCATCTGGTGAAGGTGAGATTTTAGTCTTCTGAAGTGCTTAACTCACCAGAAATGAACACGTTAGTCAAATTAACATCAAAAATTGAGTCATTTGGCGAAGTTCCGATTTTTGTCTTCTGAAGTGCTTATCTCGCTGAAATAAGAATTTTAATCCAACAAGCAATAAAAATTATGTCATCTGGTGACGTTAAGATTTTTGCCTTCGAAAGTGCTTATTTCACTCAAATAAGCATGTTAGTCAAACTAAAATCAAAACTTGAGTCATTTGTTGAAGTTCTCGTGATGTGCTTATCTGAGTGAAATAAGCATGTTAGTCAAAACAGCTTAAAAAAATGAAGTCATTTGGTGAAGGTGAGATTTTTGACCTCTGATGTGCTTCTTCACTGAAATAAGCATTTTAATTTAACCAACATCAAAAGTTAGGTCATCTGGTGAAGGTGAGATTTTAGTCTTGTGATATGCTTATCTCGCTGAAATAAGCACGTTATTCAAAACAATATCAAAAGTTGAGTCATTTGGTGAAGTTCAGACTTGTGATTTCTGAAGTGCTGATCTCTCTGCAATAAGCATGTTAGTCAAACAAACATCAGAACTTGAGTCATTTGGTGAAGGTGAGATTTT
>NW_025978853.1:3606-6327 GCF_021869965.1 Rhincodon typus | reverse complement strand
TTGCCACACACAAGCTGTTATCTTTCACTGTGGTCAGGAGCCATGCCCAGAAGAGTTGGAGCATGCATACTGTGAGTGCTGACTCTGGACTGTCATTTGTCTGTCAAATCCTGGACAATAACTTAATGGCAACCCAATTTTCACAAAGCCTGACCTGAGTTACTTTTCGATCAAACAGACTGGACTGGGTAGTAAGCTGAAGAGCAACCACAAGAACAGGTTTCAACCTCCCCTCACAGGAGCTACTCAGATAGGCAAAGTGTGCAAAGTGGTATTTGACAGCAAACAATGTTGGGACCACTGTCACTCACCGTTTATACCCAGCTTTGGTCCTGGCACTGCAATCCCATGTTTCTCTGCATGCACATTCACTGGACCAGCTGACAGTGGCATTTATGGTAAAGATGTTATGAGATAGAGAGACTACTGAATAACTAAATTCCAAAATCATTGCCACGAAATGCATTTGCCCTATCCACAGGTTAATTGTAGAGTCATAGAGCTGTGCAGCATGGAAACAAACCCTTCAGATCAACTCATCCATGATGACCAGATATTCTACATTAATGTCGCCCAATTTGCCAGCATTTGGCCCATATCCCTCTAAACCGTTGCTATTCATAAACCCATCCAAATGCCTTTTAAATATTGTAATTGTACCAGACTCTACCACTTCCTCTGTGCTCTCATTCCTTAGACACACACCACCCTCTATATGAAAAAATTACCTTTTAGGTCCCTTTTAAATCTTACCCCTTTCACCTTAAAAAAAAATGTGTTGACTCTGACTCAACCGACAACCTCTCATTCATCGTGCTGCTTACCTGCCTGTTAATTACAATTAACACAATAAATAATACCGTAATTAGTATACTGGGCAGTCCTGTCTGCAGCTTTTTTAAAAAAATAATTATTGGTAGACTCAATATTTATGATTGTTATGGTATCAATTAAACGTTGCTAGGGGGTGATTTGTGACTGACTTTTTCTTTGAGTATTTAGTGAGAAGAAGCCATTAATTCACACTGGAACTTGTAGGGAATCAAATTATGATGCTAACTGAAACTCAGTTGGAGTTGAATGACATAAGACAGTTTAGCTGGACAATTTTTGGCATTAATCACTTTTAGACATGGGCTGCCAAATTAACCCTACTTCTTTAGTATGATGTTAGATGATGAGAGGAAAGTCTAATTTGCTCCCTTGCAATCTGAGTGTTGGGACACTGAATATCAGCAGTCTAATAAACTTTCTCCTCACAGATGTTGCCAGACCTGCTGTGCTTTTCAAGCTATTTCTTTTTCCGTTTCTGATTTCCAGCATCTGCAGTTCTCTGCTTTCTTCTGTTCAAACTTTGTTCCAATTCTCAGATTGTAGTGATCATACTTTGAAGCAACTGTGTAGAAATGTCTCTTTTTAATCAACCTGTCCAAATATGTTGTGACACAAGAGCATTGATTGGATTGCCCAGATTTCTGTACACAGGATATATAAGGATATAAGACTAGCTGAGTTGGCCAGCATGGACCACTTATACAGCTGTTTCCATGCTATATAACTCTATGATTAAATCCATCAGCCCTCAAGTCTGTCCTGCCATTTTAAAAGATCATAGCTGATTTGCGCAAGATCTCAACTTCCTCTTTCATGTCAGATTTACTGAACACCTTGATTTTTCAAAAATCCACCATCCTCCTCTTTAAATATTTTCAGTGATCGAACCTTCAAAACTTTCTGGGGTAGAAAATCACAGACACAGAGAGACAGAGAGACTTCACTGGAGAGCATTCTGGGAAAATTTGGCTCAGTCACCACGACTGAGCAGCAGATGCAGAAGAACCCAATGTACTTGGTCTGTTTGTAAAGGTTGCATTGTAACTTAAGTAATTAGAAATTACAAACAAAGCAGTTTGAGAGGGAACGTGCTGATGGTTGGTATACGTGCAGCCTTTGGTGAATGCTGGGCTTCAGTGAGGAAAGTAGGCAAGGGAAGATACTTTTATCTTTCTTACAGTAAAGGGGCAGAGATGACAGTCAGGGCAGTGGTGTGCTCCTCCTGCCCGATGTGGGTGATCAGGTGGCAGATGAGTGTCCCTGTCAACTATATCTGCAGGAAGTGTGACCGGCTGCAGGTCCTCACAGACCGCGTTGTTCAGTTCACAGTGTCAGAGACCTGGGTTCAATTCGCCCCACCCCTTCAGGTGACTGTCTGTGTTGGAGTCTGCACATTCTCCCGGTATCTGCATGGGTTTCCGTCGGGTGCTCCGGTTTCCTCCCACAGTCCAAATGTATGCAGGCTAGGTGAATTGGCCATGCTGAAGTGTCCAGGGATGTGTAGGTTAGGTGGATTAGCTCTGGGAAATGGGGATAAGGTCGTGGGTGAGTCTGGGTGAGATGAACTTTGGAGAGTTGGTTTGGACTGAATGACTTGATCCCACATTGCAGAGATTCTATAAATGCCAGAATAAGAAAGGAAGGACAGGCAGAGACAAGTAAAGGAACACGTTGATACTAAAGGGGTGAATTGTGTTTTCTATGCAAAGAATATTACGGATAAGGCAAATGAGCTGAGATCCGGGGTCCATACATGGGACTATGACTTCGCGGCCATAACCGAGACTGAAATGAGAGAGAAACAAGGCAGGCTGCTCATCTTCCCAGGGTTTACACCGAGATTCAAACAGCACGGTCGCCAGCTGCCTCTCTTGCCGTCCATCGCTG
>NW_025978853.1:0-3596 GCF_021869965.1 Rhincodon typus | reverse complement strand
CCGTCGGCAGACTTCACTGTCGTGTCCCAAATTAAACACTTCGCAGACACACAACGATCAGAGGTCCCACCGAGATTCGAATTCGGATCGCTAGATTCAAAGCCCAGACGGCTAACCATTACACCACGGAACCGACTGTGCTGCTTCTGCTCAGAGCGCACTCAAACATGCAGTCCAACTTTCCCAAATGATGTAACTTTTGATGCTGGTTTTACTCAAATGTTTAATTCACTGAGATAAGCACTTCAGAAGTCAAAAATCCTAACATGACTAAATGACCTAACTTTTGATGCTGGTTTCACTAAAATGCTTATTTCTGTGAGATAAGCACTTAAGAAGTCAAAAATCTGAACCTCACCAAATGACCTAACTTTTGATGCAGGTTTGACTAAAATGCTTATTTCAGTCAGATAAACAATTCAGAAGTCAAAAATATGAGCCTCACCAAATGACCTAACTTTTGATGCTGGTTTTACTGAAATGCTTATTTCAGTGAGATAAGCACTTCAGAAGTCAAAAATCACAACGTGACTAAATGACCTAACTTTTGATGCTGGTTTGACTAAAATGTTTTTTTCAGTGAGATAAGCACTTCAGAAGTCAAAAATCAGGACCTCCACCAATGGCCTAACTTTTGATGCTGGTTTCAATAAAGTGCTTATTTCAGTGACATAAGCACTTCAGAAGTGAAAAATCTCAACTGTACTAAATGACCTAAATTTTGATGCTCGTTTGACTAAAATGCTTAATTCAGTGAGATAATCACTTCAGAAGTCAAAAATCTGAACGTCACCAAATGACGTAACTTTTGATGCTGGTTTGGCTAAAATGCTTATTTCAGTGAGATAAGCACTTCAGGGCTCAAAAGTCTCAACATTATAAAATGACGTAACTTTTAATGCTGGTTTGACTAAAATGCTTATTTGAGTGAGATAAGCACTTCAGAAGTCAAAAATCTGAACTTCACCCATTGGCCTAACGTTTGATGCTGGTTTGACAGAAATGCTTATTTCAGTGAGATCAGCACTTCAGGACTCAAAAATCTCAACTTTACTAAATGATCCAGCTTTTGATGCTGGTTTTACTAAAATGCTTATTTCAGTGTGATAAGCTCATCACAACTCAAATATATGCACCTCACCAAATGACCTAACTTTTGATGCAAGTTTGACTAAAATGCTTATTTCAGTGTTATAAGCACTTCAGAAGTCAAAAATCTGAACCTCACCAAATGTGATGCTGGTTTGACTAAAATGCTTCTTTCCGTGAGATAAGCAGGTCAGAAGTGAAAAATTTGAACCTCACCAAATTACCTAATTTTTGATGCAGGTTTGACTAAAATGCTTATTTCAGTGAGATAAGCAGTTCAGAAGTCAAAAATCTGAACGTCACCGCATGAACTAACTTTTGACACTGGTTTGACGAAAATGTTTCTTTCAGTGAGATAATCAGTTCAGAAGTCAAAAATATCAATTTTGCTCAATGACCTCAACTTTGATGCTGGTTTTACTAAAATGCTTATTTCAGTGAGATAAGCACTTCAGAAGTCAAAAATCTGAACCTCACCAACTGACCTAACTGTTGACGCTGGTTTGACTAGAATGTTTATTTCAGTCAGATAAACACTTCAGAAGTGAAAAATCTGAACCTCACCAATTGGCCTAACTTTTGATGCTGATTTTACTGAAATGCTTAATTCAGTGAGATAAGCACTTCAGAAGTCAAAAATCTGAACGTCACCAAATGGCCTAACTTCTGATGCTGGTTTGACTAAAATGCTTATTTCAGTGAGATAAGCACTTCAGGACTCAAAAATCTCAACATTATAAAATGACGTAACTTTTGATGCTGGTTTGACTGAAATGCATATTTTAGTGAGATAAGCAGTTCAGAAGTCAAAAATCTGAACGTCACCACATGAACTAAGTTTTGATGCTGGAGTCACTAAAATGCTTAATTCAGTGAGATAAGCTCTTCAGAAGTGAAAGATCTCAACTTTACTAAATGATCCAGCTTTTGATGCTGGTTTTACTAAATTGCTTATTTCTTTGAGATAAGCTCTTCAGAAGTCAAAAATATCAACTTTACTAAATGACCTAAATTTTGATGCTGGTTTGACTAAAATCCTTCTTTCATTGAGATGAGCACTTCAGAAGTGAAAAATTTGAACCTCAACAAATGACCTAACTTTTGATGCTGGTTTTACGGAAATGCTTATTTCTGTGAAATAAGCACTTCAGAAGTCAAAAATCTCAAATGTACTAAATGACCTAACTTTTGATGCTGGTTTGACTGAAATGCTTATTTTCAGTGAAATAAGCACTTCAGAAGACAAAAATGTGAACCACACCAAATGACATATCTTTTGATGCCAGTTTCACTAAAATGCTTATTTCAGTGAGATAAGCACTTCAGAAGTCAAAATTCTTAACTTCACCAAATGAACTAACTTGTGATGCTGGTTTGACTAAAACGCTTATTTCCGTGAGATAATCAGGTCAGAAGTGACAAATCTGAACCTCACCAAATTACCTAATTTTTGATGCAGGTTTGACTAAAATGCTTATTTCAGTGAGATAAGCAGTTCAGAAGTCAAAAATATCAATTTTACTAAATGACCAAAACTTTGATGCTGGTTTGACTAAAATGCTTATTTCAGTGAGATAAGCACTTCAGAAGTCAAAAATCTGAACCTCAACAAATGAACTATCTATTGATGTTGGTTTTACTAAAATGCTTATTTCAGTGAGATGAGCACTTCAGAAGTGAAAAATCTGAACTACACGAGATGAACTAACTTTTGATGCAGGGTTGACTACAATGCTTATTTCAGTGAGACAAGCACTTCAGAAGTCAAAAATCTGAACCTCACCAACTGACCTAACTGTTGACGCTGGTTTGACTAGAATGTTTATTTCAGTCAGATAAACACTTCAGAAGTGAAAAATCTGAACCTCACCAATTGGCCTAACTTTTGATGCTGATTTTACTGAAATGCTTAATTCAGTGAGATAAGCACTTCAGAACTCAAAAATGTGAACGTCACCAAATGGCCTAACTTCTGATGCTGGTTTGACTAAAATGCTTATTTCAGTGAGATAAGCACTTCAGGACTCAAAAATCTCAACATTACAAAATGACGTAACTTTTGATGCTGGTTTGACTGAAATGCATATTTTAGTGAGATAAGCAGTTCAGAAGTCAATAATCTGAACGTCACCACATGAACTAAGTTTTGATGCTGGTTTTACTGAAATGCTTATTTCAGTGAGATAAGCACTTCTGAAGTCAAAAATCTCAACGTGAGTAAATGACCGAACTTTTAATGCTGGTTTGACTAGAATGCTTATTTCAGTCAGATAAACACTTCAGAAGTCAAAAATCTGAACGTCAACAAATGCCCTAACTTTTGATCCTCGTTTGACTAAAATGCTTATTTCAGTGACATGAGCACTTCAGAAGTGAAAAATCTGAACTACACGAGATGAACTAAATTTTGATGCAGGTTTGACTAAAATGCTTATTTCAGTGAGATAAGCACCTCAGAAATCAAAAATACCACTTAACTAAATGACCTAAAAGTTGATGCAGGTTTG
>NW_025978852.1:4033-6327 GCF_021869965.1 Rhincodon typus | reverse complement strand
TCTGGCCCTCTCTCTCTGTCTCTCCATCTGTCTGTCTCTCTCTCTCTGTCTCCCCAAAAACACACACACACAGACACAGAATCTGAACCAGACAGGTAGAGCTGCTTCAGAGATAGTAGGAACTGCAGATGCTGGAGAATCCGAGACAACAAGGTGCAGGCCTGGATGAACACAGCAGGCCAAGCAGCATCATAGGAGCAGAAAGGCTGACGTTTCGGGCCTCGACCCTTCATCAGAAAATCAGATAGAGCTGCTGACTCTTTCGACAGACAGAGGGAAAACAGGATTTAAGAATGAATCTGATGCATTCTTCTCCAGATTTATTCTCAGTGAGGGCTTTATCGTCTCCACCCCTGGAGTGTCGGATTCATTGCAATCTCCCTCAGTCCCCTGCCCGAGAGCTCTCTGTCCCTTTGAGATGTTAATGTCAGGACAGGAACCTTGTTGAATTTCCCTGAACATTGACACGTTAATTCTCGGGCAACAAAGCTTAACTATTCCTTTTCATTTTTTTAAAAGCTTTGTTACTTATATCAGTGCAGTTTGAAAATGTTAAACATTGATCCCACACTAGGCTCTAAGATTCTCTGACCCTAAAACCCCCCAACACACACAGAAGTGTCCAGACCCTGGGATAATTGCTGATGTTCTCTCTCTGGGGATTTTTATGCTGTCAGTGTGATTCCTAGATATGACTCTCTCCCTCCCTATCTCTCTCTCTGTTCCTATCTCTGTCTTTGTCCGTCTCTCTTCCTGTCCTGCATTCACTGCAGCCATTTCAAGCTTGACTTTCCAACTTCTCTGTGCAAAATACCAGGTAATCTGATTGCTCTCTCCTCTGTGATGTTGCACAATTGTTAATTATTTGCAGTAACTCCAGAAACTAACTTTACTGCTTTTTCATAATCCCAAATATCTCTCCCTGTCTCTCCTCCTGTTTGTCCTGCTATCTCTCTTTTTCTAGTCTATCTCTTTCTTTCGGTGTCGAAGTTATATTATATTAAATTAAAAATTACATTATATTAAAAATAATATTATATCGAAAATTCCTGTGTGGGATGGATGGATAGAGTGTGAGAGAGAAAAGTATTGGAACTGGAATGGGGGGACACTTTTAAACATATTACCCGGCAAGAGGTCATTCCATCACACAAAATATCCGTCAACAAATCCGATAACAATCAAATTGGGGAAAATGTTTGGGGATTTCAATCCCGCAACCATCGGGCAGCCATAAAACTATAAACTCATCAAAACGGTCGTTGCTTCGATCGCATTGCTGCAGGCCATCGGAGAACAGCAAAACCTGACAGGCAGCAAAGTATCAGCAGGAAGATGAGCTCGATTTTTCTGATGGGTGCTGCTTAAATGTTAAATGCTTGTTGCAACCACAGGCACTGACATGACTGATATTTCATAATCTCAAATGCCCAACTCTCTCTCCCTCTCTCTCTTTCTCCTGCCCCTCTCCCTTTTTCAACCCTCTCTCTGTCTCACTCCCAATGTCAAGTTTAAATTTCACACTTTATTATTTTGACGTTATAGTAAGTCTACGTGAGACAGTTTGACATTTATGGTTTTAATTTTGTCTTTGGGAAGTCCTGTCTATCAGACACTCACTGGGGATGGTGGGAGTTAACAAGTTTGTGTCAAATCTGAAGACCTCAGTTACTTTAACTCCAGGCTTCCAAACTATTTTAAAATGACAGGGCCACAATCTGACAGGAACCAGTTAACCAGAGGCCCCTCAAAAAACTAGGGTCCAACTGAGGAAATCAAACTTTGGGGGAATAAAGAAACAGAATTCACGTGGGCCCAATGCAGTGCAGCCTGTCGAATAGGCCTCAGGACTGTGTGCCCTTCTTGGAGGATGCTCTTGTTCAAAGATTACCTTGCCACAAACTCACTCTCTCTCTCTCTCTTTGGACCTTCTGAGTGAATAACACTTCCCTGGGAGAAAAAAGACAGGATTAGAAAATCTTCAGAGAGATTGCACAACAAGATCCCAGGGATTTGCTATCTCAGCAACATCGAAATATTAAACATGTCAACAGGAAGTTGATTTTTCAGGCCATAGCCTTTTGAAAACTTTACAAAAAACAATGGATTAGCTCAATAGAAGACTCAATGCCTGCAAGGATGGCATGGTGGCAATTGATGCACAGCAAGATCCCACATAGAACAGCCAGATCCTCTGATTCCTTTCTCCCCTGCTATGCTGCTTCAGTGTTAATTATTAGCTATTATGCCAGAAATAATATTACTGCTGTTTCTCAATCTCAAAAAGCTTCCCT
>NW_025978852.1:0-4023 GCF_021869965.1 Rhincodon typus | reverse complement strand
AGACTTAATGCCCCTTCCAATGAAGCTAAGCATGCCACAGGCCTTTTTTACTACATTATCTACCTGTGCTGCCACCTTCAGTGATCTGTGGACTTGCACACCCAGATCTGTCTGCATCTGAACAATCCTAAGGGTTCTGCAATTCACTGTATAATTTCTATTTGTACTTCATCTTTCAAAATGCATCACCTCACATCCAGATTAAGCTCCATCTGCCATTTTTCTATCTTTTCATGCCTCCAACTGATCTATATCTTGTTGTATCCCCTGACAATCCTCCTCACTTTACACAACTCCACCAATTTTTGTATCATCCGGAAACTTACTAATTAGACTAGCCACGTTTTCCTCCAAATCATTTGTGTAGCCGACAAATGGCAGAGGTCCCAGCCCTGATCCCTGTGGAAGACCACTAGTTACAACTATCCATTTTGAAACCCGTCCTTCCACTGCTACCCACGTCTCCTGTGACTAAGCCAGTACTCTGTTCATATTGCCAGCTCACCCCCATACCGTGTGACCTCACCTTTTGTCCCAGTCTGCCATGAGGGACGTTGTCAAAGGTTTTAATGAAGTCTATGTAGACAACACCAACCACTTTTCCCTAATCAATCATCTTCATCACCTCCTCAAAAAATTCAGTCAAGTTAGTGAGGTGTGACCTCCTTTGCACAAAACCATGCTGTCTATTGCTTCAAAACACGTATAGGTCTTGTCCCTGAGAATCTGTTTCAATAACTTTCCTTCTACCAACGTGAGGCTCACAGACCTGCAATTTCCTAGGTTATCCCTGCTACAACGGGAGAACAATGGGACCTCACATGTGGCCAAAGAGGATAAAAAGATGTCTTTCAATGCTCCAGCAATTTGTTCTCTTGCATCCCTCAATATTCTGGCAAAGATCCCATCAGGACTCGGGGACTTATCTACTTTCATACTTTTGAAGACAAACAAAACCTCTTCCTTTTTAATTGTAACTTGCCTTAGAAATTTGACCCTCCCTTCCTTGAGATCATCCTCCACCACATCCTTCTCTTCTTTTATTACCAACACAAAGTATTTGTTTAGGATTTTACCTACGTCTTCTGGTTCCACACACAGGTTCCCTCCTTTGTCCTTGGGTGGGCCAACCCTATCTCTATCAACCTGGTTGCTTTTTATATATGTATGAAAGGCCATCAGATTCTCCTTACTCCTGTTTGCTGATGACTTTTCATAATCCCTTTTAGCCTTTCTAATTCCTTGTTTAATTTCTTTCTGACTTTCCTCATATATTTCAAGGGCTTCATCAATTAGCATCCTCCTCGGCATTGCGTATGCTTCCATTTTCTTTTTGACTGGGATCATAACATTTATGATCATCCAAAGTTCACGTTACTTGCCATACCAATCCTTCATTGTCACAGGAACATGCCACTCCTGAACTCTTATCAATTGCCGTTTGAAATGCACCCACATGTCCAATATGGACTTACCCTCAAACAGCTGCCTCCAATGCAAATTCTCCAGTTCCTGTCGAATATTGTCGTGGTTCACCTCACCCACTTTAACACCTTTACCTGAGGTCTGCTGTTATTCCTACCCATGAATAACTTGCAAATCTCACAGCATTATCGGGTTGGTGCTGACGTTGATGTGGTCCACGGAAATAACTGAATTCAGGCAATTTGAGAGCACATAGTGATGGAGGTAGGTGAGACAAGTTAAGGTTGGCAGTTTCCTTCAGTGGAGGGCATTAGTGAAACAAAGCGATTTTTTTTTGTAACATGGTTTCATACTCATCACTAGATTTCTATCGGACTCCAATTTCCGCCACTTGCCATGGTGCGATTCGAATCCAGGTTGTCAGGACATTTCACAAGGCTCAGGATTAATATTCCAGTCACAATACCATTAGGTGTTGGAATGAAGCTTATTTGAAGGAAATCAATATTAATAGGGAAATTGTGCTGGGAAAATGAATGAGATTAAAGGTCAATGAATCCCCAGAGCCTGATTATCTGATTGCAGAGTCCTTCCTGAGGTGGCCTTAAAAGTAGTGGATGCATTGGTGGTCGTCTTTCAAGTTCTTTTGACTCTGGAACAGAGGAGGGGAGCTAATGTAACCCCAATATTTTTTTAAAAATGAGGCATACAGAAAACAGGAAATTAGAGACAGGCTCCCCTGGCATCGGTAGTGCGGAAAATTCTAGAGTCCATTCTAAATGTTCAATAGCTGAGAACTTGGGAAACAGCCAAAGGATTGTCACAGAGTCAGTGTGGAGTTACAGAACAGAAATAATGCTTGACAAATCCACTGGAAGTTTCAATTAGAAGAGATTAGAATGCAAAATGAAAGCACTTGGGATTGGGACAATGTTCTGCCATGGATAGAGAACTAGTTGGCAGACAGGAAATGGAGTGGGAATAAATTAAACTTGTTCTGAGTAGCAGCCAGTGACTAGTGGCATTCCACGGCGATCATTGCTACGGCCCCAGCTAATCATTATATATATATACATATTGATTTAGAGGAGGGAAGGGCACAGGGAGAGAGTGGGAAAAGGGGACTGAGTTGAAGGATCTGTCATGGTTACATTAAATAACAGAGCTTGGCTTGAAGCACAAACTTGGTCTATGTACTATGTTTCTATGTGCAGGACCACCCAATGCTATTAGGGTTGGAGTTCCAGCATTTGGACACAGTGTCTCTAAAGGAATGGCGACATAGGTCATTCAGCCAGAGAGCCAGAAGTGCACACAATACACCAGGCAGGTCTCAGCTATACAAATGAAGCATGACTTACAGGCTCAACAGCTAAAGTACAATTTGCCTTCCAAATTGCTTTCTGCCCCTGCATGCTAAAGTTCAGTGACTTGTGAACAGGAATACCCAGCTCCTTTTGGACCTCAATGCTTTCAAACTCTTACCATGTAAATAATGCTCTGGACTGTCAGGCCTCCAAGCAAAGGGGAGAGCATCATACTTAACCACATTATATTACATCTACCATGCTCTTCTCTTGTCTCCTCAGACAGCATATCTCAGTCCTCCTTAAGCTTCTTTGTACCCTCATCAATACTTACAATCCCACTAAGTTTCATGTCATCTGCAAACTTCAAAATATTGCAACTTATACCCGTATCCAAATCATTGTGTACAGCAGGGATCCAAGCACAGACCTTCTGGTCACAGCTTGACAACCTGAGAATGATTCAGACATGATCTTACTAAACGGCAGCACGGCCTGAGGGATCGAATGGCCTACTCCTGCTCTGTGTTCATGTCTACTGTCGCATTGCCAGGGCCATGTGTTCATTTACAATGAGATGCCTGGAATACAGGGTGGCTGGTTAGTGTTAATGATCAGAGGGAAAGTAACACCAACATTGAAATCTTCATGTTGAGTACAGATTAATATCAGCTAATTATTGAAACATTTCTTGATCATTTTCCACTTTCAAGTGTTCTCCGATTACAGATTCAATTGCTTGATGCAAGTTGACTGAAACTGTGAACAAAATCTTCAGCAATTTATTCAACAGCAAATACTCAATCATGAAAATGGTACCAAGAAATTATTATGACAGTACAGCTGACATTAAGAATCACTTTCTCTCAGTTCCAGTTGAAAGTGTTCAACAGAAACACAAGGACACATCCTAGTTACAAACGGAAAACCTGAAAGTGACCACTATCCGAATAAAGGGAAAGATTTTTCAGCTGGTTGATCGATACAGTGAGTTAATGCTCACGTCTAATGTACGAGGTCAGGCCCGTTGTACAACATAAACTGCTGCAAGAGGCTGAGACCATGAAGAGTGGAGAGAGAAACATCTCCAGGGAGAACTGAAAAAAAGTAAAAATTGATCAAATCCCCTGATCAATTGTTCCAGGGCAGTTTTTAGCGGAGAAATTCCACATCTGGGAGTACGGTAACAGTGATTGTTGTCCCAGGGATTGGAAAAGCAACAATGGTACAAAGATTGTCTACGATTATGCAACTGGAAAAATATACACACAGTTTCAGTTTGTTTTCAGTT
>NW_025978851.1:0-6328 GCF_021869965.1 Rhincodon typus | reverse complement strand
CCCACCACCAAAGACATCTTTCCCTCCCCACCCTTATCTGCTTTCTGGAGGGACCACTCTCTCCGTGACTCCCTTGTCCGCTCCACACTCCCCTCCAGCCCCACCACACCCAGCACTTTTCCCTGCAACCGCAGGAAGTGCTACACCTGCCCCCATACCTCCTCCCTCACCCCCATCCCAGGCCCCAAGAAGACTTTCCACATCAAGCAGATGTTCACCTGCACATCTGCCAATGTGGTATACTGCATCCGCTGTACCCGGTGTGGCTTCCTCTACATCGGGGAAACCAAGCGGAGGCTCGGGGACCGCTTTGCAGAACACCTACGCTCGGTTCGCAATAAACAACTGCACCTCCCAGTCGCGAACCATTTCAACTCCCCCTCCCATTCCTCAGACGACATGTCCATCCTGGGCCTCCTGCAGTGCCACAACGATGCCACCCGAAGGTTGCAGGAACAGCAACTCATATTCCGCTTGGGAACCCTGCAGCCCAATGGTATCAATGTGGATTTCACAAGCTTCAAAATCTCCCCTCCCCCTACCGCATCCCAAAACCAGTCCAGCTCGTCCCTGCCTCCCTAACCTGTTCTTCCTCCCACCTATCCCCTCCTCCCACCTCAAGCCGCACCTCCATCTCCTACCGACCAACCTCATCCCGCCCCCTTGACCTGTCCGTCCTCCCTGGACTGACCTATCCCCTTCCTAACTCCCTACCTACACTCACCTTTACTGGCTCCATCCCCGCCTCTTCGACCTGTTTGTTTCCTCTCCACCTATCCTCTCCTCTATCCCTCTTCTATCCGCCTCCCACTCTCTCCCTATTTATTTCAAAACCCCCTTCCCCTCCCCCTTTTCTGATGAAGGGTCTAGGCCCGAAACGTCAGCCTCTCTGCTCCTATGATGCTGCTTGGCCTGCTGTGTTCATCCAGCCCTGCACCTTGTAGTTTAACTGTTTTGTTTCCAGCAAAATCCTTGTGGATTCAGTGTGGTATCTGGAGCTCAGGTCCACCTACTCCCATATGAGAAGCCTGTGAATGTGTTCATTGTTATTTCCTGACTGACTGCAACTGCAAAGGTCCCCAGCCTAACAAAACACCATCTTTGTGTGGCAGAAAATTGACTGGTAGCAATATAAAAGCCTGAAACCTCATATTTCTAGCCATACGTCTTCAGCTCTTAAAGGCAAAACATTTTGTTTTTATGAATTGAATCTCTCCACAGAAAGTGAAAAATCTGTTTCTCACCACCAACCACTCCAACCCACCCCCACCTCAACCTAACCTGATGTGTTATTTGTATGTTTGTTTTGGGTTATTTAGAAGTGTAAGCATGTCTACTTTCATATTGCAACCCATGTGTGTTAACTAATTCAATAAGGGAAGCTGGGTATTGGATCTTTTTATTTTAAGTCTAATACAGAGAAAACATGCAACTGGCTATATCAAGAACTGGTTAAATCAATTAAATTTATGTCATGACCAATGGAGTAATGGGATTAGAGAATGACTGACCACGCACTCCTCTGCCTTGTTCGTACCAAAGTGCCTTGTGATGCCTGCTTGCTATGACGGCCATGCTCATTCATGTAATTGTTTTTACTTCACGCTTTTGTAGTCTGGATTGCTGCATTTTCTTTAAAGCTTCCCCTGACCAGCAGGGATTTTAAGCTTTACTGATGGAACCTCTACTGTCTGTTGCCTCACTGCTGATTCCAATGCAGGACTGCTGTCACCACAGGACCCTGCCTGTATCCTCTTCAGATTTATTAATTCTCCTTCTCCGAAAAGTTGTTAATCCTCCTGTAGCAGCACATCTCTTACCAGCTGTGAAATGCTTTTGCCATTCCCTGGAGTATTCTTCCTTGTTGAGAATTGCTATGTGGATTACTTCTGTAACTTTAACTGCTGCGCTGTATGAGCAGGTGACCTTACTTTGAGATGAAGATCTCACAGCGCTGCCAACCATGTGTTGCATGAACAGTCAAATCAAATCCGAAACACTGCATAGTATGTTGCATGATGTAGCAGATCACTGCACTGAATGAGCTGTAGCTCATGATGAAGGTTGCTGCTACCATCCTCTTTAGGTATAGGAAATCACAGGAGATACTGAGTCATGTGTGGTAGAGAAGAACCACTTCCTGGTCTAGAAGAGTCTCTTGTTTTGACAAATTATGGTTTATCATATGTTAGAGAGACATTGAGGAAGACCGGATGTTGTGTCTCAATTCTTCGAGATCCAAAGTCATCCTTCCAGTAAGTTCATTTGACATTATCACAGTGGGTAGTGTTATTGGTACTCCTCAGTATTAACCGTTTCAGATCTGTATAAACCAGATATCACTTTATGGTCAATATCTTTAGAGAACAATGGTCAGATTGCAAACCCAAGTTACACAACCATCTGCACTGCCCAATTTCTCACCATTAGGGATTTCTGCATCTTTGTAAGAAAACTCAAAGCTTGCTTACATTTTGATATTGGTATCTACACTCCACCAATATATAATGCATTCTCATTTAAGATTGGAATGTCCGTGGAATTGTTCCTCCTCAACCATTGTGGTTTTGTCAGAAAGTGTGGGAGAAATCTCCTTTTCAAACAGACATGGATTTTCTTTAGCACTTCCAGAAAACATTATTGTGGCATTCGATAACAGCTTTAGAGAACTATGAGACCTAAGTTTTCCGAATTTCAGTTTGAACGTATACATCTTATAGTTTGCACACATCAGGTGTGAAGTCCCTAATGGATATGATTTCTTATCATTTGGTTTCCAGTGCTTTGACAATCAGATAATTGAACTGTTATCTCAGTCATAACACCACTTTCTGGATAATCTTTCTGCAAAAATTTTGTCTTGATGCAGTAGTAGTTTCTTTGATAAGCCACTAGGAGGAGCTGAGAGGATGTTTGGAGGAAGTTCTGCAATTTGAATGCAATTTTGACAATTTTCACAAATTAAAATGACTTTTTTCTTGTGCCAAGCAATAATTTTTCATGGCTTTGCTTTGATCAAAATGATATGAATTCTCATCATTAATGATTCATTACAAAGTAGCATATCAACCTCCACTGATAATTCATAGTGTTATATTTAATGGTATCTGATAATGAACGTTAGGGAAAAGAATGCAACATATGGTAACAATTTAAGAGCAAGTGTTTGCCTTTTAACATGAGCAGCGCATGGTGTAATTCATTGAGAAAAAGTTCTGGGAATGCATTGATCATGCAAATGCGGCATGGGTCATTGGGATGTACTATGTTAATACAGTCTATACATCATTTATTATATCAACATATCCAAACACATTGTGCACAAGTATTTCATGCGTCATAAGCATCATTAGCAAATGGATAAGCATGATTGAATACTAATAATGTTCTCCTTTAGTACAACATGGAGAACATAGCTATCATCAATTGCAGAAAATCAAGCAGTGCAGAATCACAGATACTCTTATCAGTCCTCCTTCCACATCATTCGTGGCCCCTGGCACTCAGGACTTACACGTAATATCCAGATAGTACACATCACTCTTAAATGCCTTCCAGTAATGCCAGGCTGACATACTTCCACATAAATGCAGCTTTTCAACTGTGGGAGGCAATGCAGAGAAACATTGCAAAACAATTACGGACACTGTGCAATTTCACTTCCAGGTCAAGGTCATCCTAAACTATCAGAAGCAGTATAATGGGGGACACAAAGAGCTGCATCTCCTGAGCTCTATGGGAGGGTTTTCCAAATCTAAGCTTTGGCTGTAACATAGCCCATGCCACCTGACATCACTGATCATGTTGCCAATGATGATAATGTTCCTGCCATACTCTCTGTCAAATCTAGCAACTCAACACAGTACCCACAAGTACAATCTATGAACTGCAAAAAAGGATTATTCAAAACAATCTTACCTGCAGTTGGGTGTGTTGTTTATGAGTAACATTGGTTATGGATCTACCTTTTTGCAGGTAATGTTTAGTCTTTAGTGAGTGACAAAAGGGTACATTGAGTGGGCCTGCATTGTCCAAGTTTGTAAATCGTGCATCAAATTAGATGGTATGGCATTTTGATGTCAAAATTATATCAATTTGGATATTTTCAGGGCATGCATGGAATGCACAAATAAGACCTCCTTTCTAACATGGGGTTGGGGGGTCAGATGAACCAACCCAAAAGCAGCCAGTGACACCAGAACTTTGGTTTCTATAGCACTATCTAATTTTGCAGTTCATGTGTTCTATCAAGCAGAATCACTGTGAAACTGCATTATCATCTTTGGGGACGGTGGTCTGGGATCCACAGTTTGGGGAGGTGGCCTGGGGTCTGACAGTACAGTGATGGCATTGCAGGACTTGTAGTTTTTTGAAGCAAGTTTTAGTGGCTGAGATCATTGAGAGCGAATTCCAGGATCTGAGGAACAGCGGAGAGGGAGGTTCTGTAACAATGGGTAAAGTCCTTGATTCTTAGCTAAATGTTACATGCTTCATCAGAAATTGCAATCAGAAATGACTTCTTATATACTCGTGTGAGCTCATTGTTTGCTTAATATTTTCCAAATTAAACACCTACTTTGGGTCACAGACAACTTTGCTGCTTTCAGATTTTGCACTAATGTGTGGTAAATTTCTTCCCCCTAGGGGTCTCGTCATTACAAGAAGCAGCTGAGTCAGCTACAAACTGAAATTAGGAATTTATTAAGCATGTGAGAAAACAGGGTTAATTGTCCGCTTATCGAATTGTTGTGTATTAGTGTGTTAATAATTCGAAAAAGCCAGTTTGATTGGCTAGGGGCTATAATCCTTTAAGCCAGGAGTAAGGATGAAAAGGCAGACAGTTGGAAATCTCTATATCAAATTAGTGGTGTACTTTGTACAAAGGAAGAGCCAAGAGACCGGAGTCCAAGCCCTACCTACTCCAGAGGTGGATAATAACAGAACAGTTTCATTAGAAAATATCTATACCTGAGTTAGCACCTTGAAGTGGCTTCCCCATTTTAAATTCTGCAGTGGCCTGCTAGTCCCCGCCCTCATATAATGCGGTTCCCCAGCTGCACATGATAAAAATACCAGGGACTAACCTATATTAAGCTGACTGGGAACTGCATCAAGCATTTGAATTTTGATATTGACACAAATAGTGCCATTATATTATTCCAGTTCAGATTTCAGCTGAACAGAAACACAACTAACTCATTTGGAACTTGGTTAGATATTATTTTAGGGCCCAAGATATGTTAACGATTTATTATTTTTTTTTCGGAGATTGCACATGATCAAATATATGAGAAGTATGATGGTTGTCATTTTCTTAGCACTCCCTTTAATGAGAGTGGAGGTCAATGGTCCACACAACTAGAAAGCTTAACACCCATTTGGAGACCTATTTTGTAATGGGATTGCAACTGAGCATGCACTTGCATGCTAGAGTCAGTTTCTCAGGCCTGAAGTGAAATTAAACTAATCATTTTATACTCCCTCTTTTTCCATTTCATCAATGACAACCAATTAACTCTTACAAGATCCCAGATTGAAAAACATAATATTTACAGAATCAAATGGTGTTTTCCAACTGACGGATTAACACGATGAAGTTATGTGTTGAGGGAAAAAAAGAATTAAGTTTATTTGAAATGCTTAAGAATGAATATTTCATTATTTCCAGAGTGTTCTGTTTATTGCCAAACCTGAAGATATTAGATGGAATTCCTAAGTTGCCAGCTGACTGTGCACCAGTGGACTGTCCTGTAAACTCCAGAACATGCACAATTTCATAACAATTAATGAAGACCTGCCTTTACAAGACATTTAAATCCATTTTTAATTATGATTAAATAACTTAGAAATCATGAGTGTGAATATTTTTGGATGAAACTTACTTATTAAATATGTCACTTTTTCATTTAACTATTCTAAAAATGTTTTAAATTGTTTAAAAAATGCTGAAGCATTACATTGTTGGTACGTAAATATGTTCACAGAATAATACTTTACAGTTATGTGTAATAAATAAATCCAATTTAATTTCAAATATGACTTTGTCTAAAGTTTGTGTTTGAAGAAACAGATTACAAAATAGTTGCAACCGTTCCAAGCATCTTAGTTCATCATCCAGAAAGAACCTAATGTCCCTCCAATTCAGTGTCAAATTGTTTCTCAAGAGATTCCAAGTCATTTGGCACTACTGTGGAATTGTCTTGGTGATCAAATTTGCACACAGGACCTGAGGTGCAATCTACCCAGAGCATTCAATCCAATCATGACTTCTTCTGATTAAAGAGACAACAAGGTGCAGGGCTGGATGAACACAGCAGGCCAAGCAGCA
>NW_025978850.1:0-6328 GCF_021869965.1 Rhincodon typus | reverse complement strand
CCGAAACGTCAGCCTTCCTGCTCCTCTGATGCTGCTTGGCCTGCTGTGTTCATCCAGCTCTGCACCTTGTTATCGCAGATTCTCCAGCATCTGCAGTTCCTACTATCTCTGAACCCATTTTACAGTAATGTTCTGACCTAAGGCTTCAATTTGCAGATTGCACAGAACAACAAAGCAGCTTGCATTTATGTAGTGCCTGTCATTCCAAGATGACTCACAGGAATTGACATCGAGAGATATAAGGGGAAAAGTACTGCAGCTGCTGGAAATTTAAAACTAACACAGAATGTTGGAGAAACTCAGTATCTTATGAGACAGAAACAGAGTTAACATTTTGAATCCAATACGACTCTTCTTCAGAACCCTGTGTTTGTTTGAGGAGATATAGCAACTGAACACTTGGTTGAAAGATGCAGTGCCTGGGAGTGTCTTAAATTAAGAAAGGGAGGGAGTTCCTGAATTTAGAAGCTGAAACAGCTGAAGATCATCAGGAGTTAAACTGATCAAAGAGTCCATCACAGGGACACAGTTTGTAAATGCTGTCTAAATTCACACAGCTTCTGAAAACAAAAGCCATGATTGTTATAAACCCAGCCACAGACAATAGCAATTAAAATGCAGGAAGCACAACCAGAGAGTGCATAGATCCATATTGAGGTTGTAGGAATGGAGGAGTTGACAGAAATAGAGAAAGGCAAAGTCATTGAGGGATTTGAAAACAAGCAGTAGAACTTTAAAATTGATGGGATTAAATCCTGACAAATACAAAGGCCTGATAATCTATGTGCTAGCATGCTTAAGGAAATGACTGTAGAAATAATGGATACATTGGTGGTCATCTCTCACTGTAGACTCTGGAACAGTTCCTACGGATGGAGGGTAACTAATGTAAACTCGCAATTTTAAAAAAAAGGAGGTAGAGAGAAAGCCAGGAATTATGGACTGGTTAGCTTGACCTCAGTGGTGGGGGATAAGCTAAAGTCCATTATATAACATTTAATAGCATTGCACTTGGAAAACAGTGACTAGGTTGGGCAGAGTCAGCATAGATTTACAAAAGCCAAGTCACACTTGACAAATTTACTCAAATTTCCTGGGACATAATGAGTAGAGTTGATAAGGGGTGCCAGTGGATGTGGTTTACTTGGACTTTCTGAAAGCATTTGATAATGTCCCATGTAGAAGATTATTGAGGAAAATTGAACCACATAGGATGGGGGACAGCGTACTGACATTGTGATAGAGAACTGCTTGGTAGACAAGAAGCAAAGCATAGGAATAAATGGATCTTTTTTTCTGAGTGACAGCCAGTATCTAGTGAGACACCATAGGGACCAGAGCTTGGACCCCAGCTAGTGACAATATATATTCATGATTTTAGATGAGGGAACTAAATGTAATATCTCAAACTTTTCAGGCATCACAAAGCTGGGGCAGGGGAACAGTAAACTGTGAGGAGGATGCAAAGATGCTTCAGTGTGATTTGGACAGGTTGAGCGTGTGGACAAATGCATGGCAGATGAAGTATAATGTGGATAAATGTGAGATTATCCACTTTGGCAGCAAAAACAGGACGGCACATTATTATCTCGATTGGGAAAGTGCAGGTGGGGGTACAATGAGACCTGGCTGTTCTTGTACACCAGTTGCTGAAAGTAAGAAAGCAGAGGTAGCAGGTGGTGGAGATGGCAAATATTAGCCCTCATAGTGAGAGGATTTGAGTACAGGAGCAGGAATGTCTTGCTGCAATTGTACAGGGTCTTGGTGAGACCACATTGGAATATGTGGTAGTCGTGGCCAAGTGGTTAAGACAATGGGCTCCCAAACCATTGGGGTGTCCCTGTGCAGGTTTGAATCCTGCTGTCTACAGTTGAGAGCTTAAGGCAAATAAGAAGTGAATTTGCTCCTTGTCTTCTTGGGTGGCACAGTGGTCCAGTGGTTAGCACTGCTACCTCACAACACCAGGGACCTAGGTTCAATTCCACCCTCAGGTGACTGTCTGTGTGGAGTTTGTACATTGTCTGTGTGGGTTTCCTCCAGGTGCACCGGTTTCCTCCCACAGTCCAAAAGATGTGCAGGCTAGGTGGATTAGCCATTCTAAATTGCCCATAGTGTTCAGGGATGTGTAGATTAGGTGGGTAATTGGGGGATAGGTCTGGGTGGGATGCTTTGAGGGTTGGTGTGGACTTATTGGGCTAAAGGGCCTATCTCCACACTGTAGGGATTCTAAGATTGTGTACAGTTTTGGTCTCTTTATCTGAGGAAGGATACTCCAGCAAAGGATGTACTGCAGCAAAGTTTTACCAGACTGATTCCTGAAATGACAGGACAACAAATGAAGAGAAACTAAGTCCATTAGGACTATATTTACTAGATTTTAGAAGAATGTCACAAAAAAAACTATAAAGTTCTAACAGGACTAGGGATAAACACAGGAAGGATGTTCCTGATGACTGAGGAGTCCAGAATCAGAGACCAAGTTTATGGATAGAGGTCGGCCATTTAGGACTTAGATAAAGCAAAATGTTTTCACCCAGAGAGTGCTGAGTTTGTGGAATTATTGGCAACAGAAGGTGGTTGAGTCCAAAACATTGAATGTTTTCAAGGAGGAGTTAGATACAGCTCTTAGGGCTAAAGGGATCAAAGGTTATGGGGAAAAAGTGGGAATAGGGGACTGAGTTGGATGATCAGCATCATCAAATTGAATGGCAGAGCAGGTCTGAAGGGCTGAATGGCCTACTAATGTTCCTATTTTCTCTGTTTGCATGTGAGTCTAAGACCTTAAGATGAAGCCCTGTCTAACCTCTCATGTGGATGTGGAACAATAGATGATAGTATTTGGAAAAACATGAGAACAATCCAAGATGTTCTGGCCAATACATATTTCTCAATTGACAACACAGAAAGTCCTAAACACATTGCTGCAGTGGGATCTTGCTGTGCATAAATGTTTTGCTGCATTTCCTACATACAACCATGTCTACACTTCAAAAATATATCATTGACTGTAAATTACTTTTGTTACTTTCTGTGATCATTACCTATATGTCTGTGTTTATGAAGATATGTTTGAAGAACTTGAATAAATCAACCTTGAAGAAGAGCCAAGGCCATTATGTTGGAACAAGAGGAAGCAACACAGCCCTTGGAGCCTGTTATTTCCCTTCAGTCAGATGATGGCTGATCTGCATCTTAATTGTCAAATTAAACTTCATCCAACCAGCCATATTGATCCCAATTGGAATGTTAGACTAAATACACCCTTCCTTTTGTGTCCAATGAGGTGAGATTCTGTAGGCTAAGCCTGTATTCCCTGATATTTAGAAGAATGAGAGGTGATCAAATTGAATGGACTGTTCTAATTGAAATCATCCTAACAGCCCTATGGGTGTACCTCCGTGACATGGACATTTTTTTTCTTTATTCATTCTCAGGATGAAGGCATCACTGGTTAGGCAGCATTTATTGCCCATCCCTAATTGTCCAGAGGGCAGTTAAGAGCCAACCACATTGCTGTGGATCTGGAGTCACATGTAGGCCAGACCAGGTAAGAATGACAGATTTCCTGCCCTAAAGAACATTAGTGAACCAGATGGGTATTTTCCCCAACGATCGACAATGGATTCATGGTCATCATTAGGTTCTTAATTCCAGATATTTTATTGAATTCAAATTCCACCATCTGCCATGGCGGGATTTGAAACTGGGTCCCCAGAATGTTACCTGGGTCTCTGGGTTAACAGTCCAGCGATAATACCATCAGGCCATCACCTCCCCTGTGAGGATTCGAGAAGGCAGCTCACCATCATCTTAAGGCTGTTCAGGATGAGCCATAGATGTTGGACTCAGCAGCAATACCCATGTCCCGGGAAAGAATAAAAAATGCCAAATCCTTAAGGAGCTCGACAAGGTGGACGCTGAGTAAACATTCCCCTTGACTGGTGAATTGAGGAGATGGGATAATGAACCCTGAGTAAGGTTCGGTGATTTTGTGTGGAACTGAGGAAACATTTCTTCACTCAGAAGGTTGTGAACGTTTGGAATTCCCTCTGCCCAGACAGCTGTGGATGCTCATTGATACAGTATATTAAAACCAGAGCTGATAGACATTTGGGAACTAAAGGATATGAGAATAAACTGGGAAAGCAAAGTTAGGACTGAAGATCAGGCATAACCCCGTTCAATGCTGGAATGGGCTAGAAGAGACAAAATTGCAAAAATTATAGAAAGGCTAGTTAGACTACACCTAGAACACTGTGAACAGCTTAGGGTCCCTTATATAAGGAAAGATGTACTGGCTTTGGAGATTCATTCCACTGATATCAGGTACAGAGGGACTTTCTTATGAGGAGAGGTTGAGTAGGTTGGGCCTTTAATCATTGGAATTTAGAAGAATGGAAAGTGGCCTTATTGAAACATATAAGAGGGGACTTGACAGGGTAGATGCAGAAAGGTTGTTTCCCCTTGTGGGAGAATCTACAACCAGACAGCATCATCTCTGAACAAGGGGGTGGCAAATTTAAGACAGAGATGAGGAGGAAATTTTTCTCTCAGAGGGTAATAAATCTGTGGAATTCTTTACCACGGAGAGCTTTGGGGCTGGGTCATTAAGTATATACAAAGCTGAGAGAGAGAGATTTTTAATCTGTGAGAGAATCGAGGGTTATGGGGAAAAGAAGGGAAAGTGGAAATGAGGATTATCAGATCAGCCATGAACTCATTGAATGGCTGTATAGGCGCGATGGGCTGAATGGGCTACTTCTACTCCTACATCTTGTGGTCTCATTAAATGATGAGACCAGACTTTATTTCTGTTCTTGTTTTCTCATTGCTGGAGCTGCTGCAGAGTTGAATTCACTGACAGTCAGATTGTTGGGGGTTGTTATAAACACAGGAAGCTGCAGTTAGCTACCAGATCCAGTGTCTACATGTGGAAGAGTCCCTGTACTCTGAGTGCAGTGTCACGCCTGTTTAAGCAGTGTTTGTGTAAACACACAGTTCACTCGTATTTGTAAAAGAAGTTAAATGATTTGAGCCATCTGCAAGACAGTAAAAATTCTGCCATGGAATCCAATTAGCCATCTGGTGCTTTTCCTTTCGAGATGTTCCAAGGCTCATTCGAACAAAGGACAAATTTACTTTTATTGTTTCCACTGCCTCTGATTTAATCGCTTAACTACACATTATGAGACGTTTAATACAATTCTCCATGCAAAGAAACAATTTTCTGGTGCCATTCCTCAAATGGAATTTGTACCACATCAGCAAGCACCCAGGAAAACATCACAATGAATGAACCCAAAAGCTCTCTGAGTTCCCTGCTTCAGCTCCAGCCTTCACAGTAATTCTGGGTTTTAATCGGACCTCCAGCACCTGATGTGCCTTTAGATGTTAACAGTCAAAGCTATGGAGCTCCTCCTCTACTTATATATCTGTCCCCCCTTCTTACTGATGTACTCCAGAACCTACCAGGAGGATAATGCTCCTGCATTCCGAGCTTTGGGTGATTTTTAGCAATGGGTGCGGGTGCAGGTACTTCTCATTGTACAGTTTTATAAAGCATCTCTCAATGCTCAGCAGCAGTTTATCTTTCTATCTGTATGGGGCTATTTGGGTGGTGTGGTAGCTTGGTGGTTAGCACGACTGCCTCACAGCGCTAAGGACCTGGATTCGATTCCATCCTCAGACGCCTGTCTATGTGGAGTTCGCACGTTCTCTCTGTGGGTTTCCTTTGGTTTCTTCCCACAGTTCAAAGATGTGCAGGTGAAGATGGGCTGGCCATACTAAATTGTCTATAGTGTCCAGAGTGGTGCAGGCTAAGTGGGCTAGCCATGGGGAAAGCAGGGCTAGAAAGACAGGACAGGGTAGGGTAGGGAAGTGGGTCTGGGTGGGTTGCTCTTCAGAGGGTAGGAGAGACTCGATGGGCTGAATGGCCTGCTCCCACAGTGTAGGGATTCTATGATATTGCTGTCATTGGCTAGCCTAGCATTTACACAGAAAATCAGAGCAGGAGTAGGCCATTTGGCCCTTCCAGCCTGCTCCTGATCATTCAACTCAGTTCCCTGTTCCTGCTTTCTCTGCCGTGCCCTTTGGCCCCAAGAACTGTATCTACCTCCTTCTACAATGGCATGGCCTCAACCACCTTCTGTGACAGAGGACTCCACAGGGTCACCAAAAAAGGAAGGGCTGGTCTAAGTTATGGGCAGGAAGAGGTCAGACTTGGGTCAGGTGCCTGATCTTACCCACATTTTGCCAAGCGGGTGATGTATAAGTTTGTGGGGTTGCTGGGATGGCTGAAATTAGGTGATGGGATGATTACAAAAACAGA
>NW_025978849.1:0-6328 GCF_021869965.1 Rhincodon typus | reverse complement strand
GGAGCAGGAAGGCTGACGTTTCGGGCCTAGACTGTTCTTCAGAAAAATTTCTGAAGAAGGGTCTAGGCCTGAAACGTCAGCCTTCCTGCTCCTCTGATGCTGCTTGGCCTGCTGTGTTCACCCAGCTCTACACCTTGTTATCTCAGTACTGTGAGCGTTTCAGCTCTGGTTGACATGCAAAACACAAATAAGCAAGTGATGGCAAAGCAAGGCAGAGATGCCATGAGTTTTGAAGTAGACAGAAAGTGAAAGGCAGCAAGCAAAGATCCCTGAGACACAGCCAAAGGTCCAATGCTTGAGTTGGGTACCTGTCCCTGTGTGCACTGTTCCCTGGCAGCAGCTTTTCAATGATAGGTGTCAGTGCATTCCAAAGTGCTGCATTAAAATACAGAGATGTGCCATGATGGTGTGGTGAGGCTACTATGTGGTCTGTGCCAGTGTCTATGGATGGTGGGTGCATTCAGTTACTGTCCATGGAGCGTGCCTGAGATGTTGGTGCTGGGTGTTCAAGATGGAGATCTAAAGGACCAGCAGTGAGTTGGAGCCACTAGGTAACTGCTCTGACTTTCATCTTGGCAATTCTCGGCATCCGGTTTCAACCAGCCGGCTGGGAGAATGGGAAGCTGATTATTAATGAACTGAGATTACATGTTAATGTATGCAGATACCCCTCTCACAATGCACTGGCAAGAATCCCATCTTGCTGTTTAACACTTGATTGGAAAATGGGACTTTTTGCTCTTTACGTTAAGAAGCTCCTCAGTAGGCCCACAACTTTCACGGGTTTGGAATATTCCACCAAATGTGCCAAGTTAGATGTGATTCTATGGTTAGTCGACATTTGTTGAACAATCCCAAGTATGCTAAGAATTATTCTAAGTAAAAATGTGCTTTTTTTCTTTATTCATTGATGGGATGAGGGCATTGCTGGCTAGGCAGCATTTATTGCCCATCCCTAATTTCCCAGAGGGCAGTTCACAGTCAACCACATTGCTGTGGGCCTGGAGTCACATGTAGGCCAGACCAGATAAGGATGGCAGTTTCCTTCCCTAAAGGACATTAGTGAACCAGATGGGTTTTCCCAACAATCGACAATGGATTTATGGTCATCATTAGATTCTGAATTCCAGATATTTTATTGAATTCAAGTTCCACCATCTGCTGTGGCAATGATTCGAACCCAAGTCCCCAGAACATTGTCTGGGTCTCTGGATTAACAGTCCAGCAATAACATACAGGCCATCGCCTCCCCTATATCATGTTAGATGTGATTCTATGATTGGTCAACATTTGTTGAACAATCCCAAGTATGCCAAGGATTGCTCTAAGAGCAAATTAAACATAATAACCAGACTAGCAATGCAACTCACTTGCACTTCCTAGAAACTGTATGCATTTATACACAGTGATCTGCCCTCTTGAACCAAATCTCAGCATTAAAATTAGCTGCTTTAATCAGTGAGCAGAATTGTCACACCAGGACACATTTCTGTTCAAGCTCCCTTATTTGGATGTTTGTGAAGAGCCATAGAAACACTGCGAAAAAAAAATTGCATAAGCCTCCCAGCAAATTAACCAATCTAGTTTATTGTGGGTCTGTGAGATTTGGCAGTAAAAGTGTTAGAAGTTACCTCCTAGACATTGATATCCTGAATGCAATCTAAACAGGCACCAGTGTGTAAAATAACAATGCACCATTTTTCTGAAGAAGGGTCTAGGCCCGAAACGTCAGCCTTCCTGCTCTTCTGATGCTGCTTGGCCTGCTGTGTTCATCCAGCTCTGCACCTTGTGATCTCAAATGCACCATTGTGGTTTGGTTTAGTCACATCTATTCTGATCATATCTTGTATCTACCTAATTTAGCATGTTAATAATGCCACAAAACATGATGGAGAGTAGTCTGCACAAGGACTGTGCAGTGGTCACCCCCACTAATACTGTCACAAACATATATATAAACCATAGGTAGATGTTTAAGGATGATACCAAGTTGGTTAGGCCCTCAACCTGGGTTTCCTATCACCTGCTGCCAGCCCATCACTGAAAGCAATGTCCATTATGGGTCATGTTAGATGTGATTCTGTGATTGGTCAAGATTTGTTGAACAATCTTAAATGCTAAGAATTACTCAAAGAACAAATTAAAGACAATAATCGGACCAGCAATGCAGCTAGTCATTGTGATACTTTTAAGCAACTCTTGGTGAGGGACTTTTTTTGTGTATGAGGTCTAACTTTAATTAATCTTCCAAAGGACTACTTCTTGAGATCACGGTCCACTCTGTAAGAACTCTTTATTTACAACTTAGTGGATGCACATTTTCTCTCAAGACACTTGTAAAGCTTTTACTATACACTAGTTAAGCTCCTGCTCCTTTCTAGTTCTCTGTACATATTCATAAAAACATCATAATTACATAAATATAGATTATCATCATTGCACATTCAGCTGATGTCTCATTGTTCAAGAAGTATTGAAGTTCCCTTCGCATGCCCATAATTCTTTAACTGTTTCATTTGTAAGAAAAAGCTGAATTCACATTTTAAACATGACATGGGATTTGAACTAACATTTGTTTGATCAATAGGTGAGCTGTCTGCACAATTAATCCAGCAACCGAGCCAATATGGGGCTGCATATTCCAGATGTTGCTTTAAATTCATAGTACACATCATAAAGCTTCCAATTACAAAACTTAAATCTCTGATAACAGTGAATTGTTAAACCAGTTTATTAAATGATTTTCTGCCTGTGGGATCCACAGGGTACTGCTTCACTGTCTTTTCTGTATTATAGGCAGAAACAAAATGTGTTATTTTGGTTTTTAATTTTAGAGCTTCAAAATGTTGCTTCACTGATTATCACCACAAGAATTCTTTCTCACAGTCAGGCTGTTAGCACATTTAAATTGGTTAATAAACTAGTAACCATGGAGTTTACAGCAATACATTGACTCATTACCATGAATTAACAAAATGCTAATAGTGACACTAAACAGGAACAGTATGTGGCATAGCGAGTGATTAGCAATATGGGAAAAATATTTTGTTTCCATTTTCTGAAATGTTGGTTTTAACGCCGTGTTTGGGGGTTTGGCATGATGATAAATAAATGCATGTTGTAATTACTTTCAATTCTGATGAAACTTCTGAAGTGGACATCATTGTCAGTCAAACAAGCTCTGTTTGTAAACATGGACTCTCTAGCATCAAATAAAGCTGATCTTGCTAATGTTGGTCTCATCTAGTGCACACCCTGTGCAATGTAACCTGTATGCCTCTGTCTAAATCTTTTTGATCTGTTCATCCTTGCTTACTATGATCTGCCTGTACTGCTCATAAACGAAGCATTTCACGGCACTTTGGTACACATGATAATCAACCAATCAATCAAAAACATAGCGGAAAACGCAAGAATAAGCAGGAGACATTTAAATTTGTCAATGACTTCAATGAGTAGTAGTCTTGACTTGACCCTTCCTAAAATAACAGTGTAATCAATTATAATTATTTTTACAGGTAAAATTGCACGTAGATCTTCCATCAGTGCAGATTGTGATACTGTGAAAATCATGCTTCTTAGTACCGGACTTAATAATTAAAAACAGGGGCTAGAAAATGGAGAACAAAAAAAATTCTATTGTAGCTTATTTGCAACAAGGAGTGTTCAATAGAATCATGTGTTAGATGGTACAAAAACTAAAGAGAAATATTTACTCCTTTAAATGTGTACCCCTGTTGTAAAAGTGGTTTCGCATGGCTCTTTTATAAGACCATAAAAGTATAAGAAATAGGAGTGGGAGTAGGCCATTCCATAAATCTGACTGATCCTCTAACACAGCTGCATCTTCACACACCATCCAAACATCTAGAATTCTCTTTCAAACAAAAATCTATTGATTTATATTATGAAATTACACAACATTTAATTATGCACATCCAGCTGTAATGGAAGATTCCAATGATTTACAGGTCTTTGAATGAAGAAATTTACCTTCATCCCCGTCCTAAGGTCAATACCTTATTCAGATACCTCATCCCCTCATTTTAGATGCCAAGTCAAAAAAAAATACCTATTATACAATGTTCTAATCTTCGTATTCCTGCTTCCTATTTTCTATTCATTAACCAATCTCTACTCCATATTGGCCCAATCCATGAGAATTTTCTTTAATAGCCTCTTGTTTGGAACCTTATAAATGCTTTTGAGAATCCAAACACATTCGATAGATTGGTTCCCCCTTATCTATCCTACTAGTTCCAACTTCTAAAAATTCCAACAGAATTGTCAAATGCAATTTCCCTTTCATAAATCTGTGTTGACTCTGCCTATTCATGCTGTGAAATTCTAAGTGCTGTATTACCACATTTATAATAGTAGATTCCAGTATTTTCTCTACTACTTGACATCCTGCTAACTTTATTTTCTCCATCCCTCTTTTCTTCATGTGTGTCATGTCTACTGACTTCTAATGCATAGGGATGTTATAATACTGAAGGTATTCTGGAAGATAAAAAAGAGTATTCACTACCTGTAGTGATTGAAGCCATGGCCAGGTGGATCTCAGTGAGTATGAGATCCCTGATTAGGATTGTCAACCTGGGCCAATCAGGGAACCCTGGCTGACAGATATAAACAGGAGTCTCAGAGATTCTCACTATTTTAGGGAGTCTGAGCTGGCTGGTCAGAGTTCATATACTGTGCAGGTGTACATAAAGGGTGACTTGGTGATGGGATACCTGCCTTGTTGGAGTTATTTTACTATCTCTGTAGGTTACCTCTTTTCAAAGTTTTAGATGTAGGCCATCAGGCCTAGGAAATTTGACAGCTTTTAATTCCACAAATTTCTATTTCCCAAAAGCAATTGATAAATTTTTGATACCATGAAAGTGTATAGTTGAGCCTTCCAAAAGGAGAGAGAAGTAAAGAAGTTGAAAGACGCAATACGCATGACCACTGGCAGGGCATCATAATCAGCATTGTGAGGTTATTGGTGATAAGGGCACATTTTCTTACAACATTGGGACTTGATCACCTTCACTAAATTACATTTTACGAGGTTAATTGTCTCTGAAACATTTGGTTTCTTTTGCCTTCTTATCTTTCCTCTGAAAGACATTTTCCTTCATTACGACTTGATCCAGTATTTGACAGACATGCCCCCAATGGCAGCTGGGGTCTTTGTTCTGTTCAGGTGGCTGCCCAAATGCTTTAGCAGCTTTTCCTCTGGGTCCTCTTTCCCTATGGTGCATGAGGTGTGGTTAAATCACATAAGGAACCTTGACCCTAACCCAATCTCAGCTGCATCTCCTAGAACTCCATTGTAACCATGATGGATCTTAAGGCCTTCCAAATAACACACCCTGGAAAGAGATGGCAATGATTATGATATATAAACGAGATTCTAATCTTAGTAATTTGGCAGGATGCTGCAGTCAACATCTCCTACAAGGATTTCTCAGCTCTTGGGAAACCCAGAATTAGAGAGAATGGAATCATTCAACATACAACTGATGTGATGGGAAGTACTGAGGGTTCTGCCATAATGCATGTTCCGGCAATGCAAATTGGCTATAACTCAATTGACCAATAGGGGAATGCCAATTCTAAAATGTGAACTTATGTTCACTATAGCACGATTCCACTGAGTACGCGATGACATCGCAGGCTTTGTCAAAGGAAAATTTCTTTTCTTCGATCCTTGCAGATGGTGTTCAGAGTAAATGTTCAGAGTAAATCACAATGAGCACGTTTCCAAAAGGTAATTGGATTGTATGCCATAAACCTCAAATATAATATCACCCAGAAAACAACCATCTTATTAGGAAAATATGTGAAGCCTTAGTTTGAAGAGTTTATGGTGAATACATTAAACGCAAAATAATGAAGTATAGTTTAAATTAATATGAGTGTTGTTAAAACATGCACCTTTGTGAGTTGTATTTTTGCCTAGATTTTGTTACATATTTAATGTGTAAGAACTTTTGAACTTGCTCAGGTAAATAATTTATACCAAAATTTGTATGTGTTCTTTTCCAGCACTATTTTGAATACTGTATATCATTATCGGAATTGAGTTGATATGTAAACACATTAGTGATAAACATCCATCACGTTAGTGGTACTTTTTTTGCTAAAACTTTAATGACTTGTCAAGTATTTTGTAAAGACAGTGACATAGTAAGGAGAGGGGCCAGAAGTTACAATTCCCAACTCTGAGAATTCCCATGCTTCTGATCACCCAGGATTCAAATGTACCAATGATGGAGATGCATGTGGTGAGACCAGAAATACAAGGTTGTAATTTGAAGGAGACACAAAGTACTTT
>NW_025978848.1:0-6330 GCF_021869965.1 Rhincodon typus | reverse complement strand
ACCCATTGAACTTAGATGTTAGCATTTTGTGATTCATGCACAAGGACCAAACTATAGAATAAATGAGTTGTCTAGGTATGTGTTCAAAATTGAACAATTGAACATTTTATTATTTTGCACTTTGCTTTTTAGTACAGTTTTTATTTGTAAGATGGGTTACAGCTTTTTGTAATAGCTTACGCCTACTGGAACTTGGACGAATCTCATTCTTTTTGTGTCACTTTTTGTTTGGTTTCAGTGGATCTTTCAAGAGCTATATAAGCGGGAAGATGTTTTGACAGTACAAGAGAACGTTTGAATTCCTAACTCAACATTCTACATTGCCCAAGATATTTGAGATTTGAATGCTCTTTAGGGGAGTCACCAGC
Source organism: Rhincodon typus (assembly GCF_021869965.1). NCBI lineage: Eukaryota > Metazoa > Chordata > Chondrichthyes > Orectolobiformes > Rhincodontidae > Rhincodon > Rhincodon typus. The sequence goes on along the minus strand of NW_025978848.1, from coordinate 5,962 downwards.
AAGAGGAAACTAGATTGAAGTTCCAAAGCCTGGATTGATATCCAGCAGGTTCACATCCAGTCATTCTCTGTTCTCTGTCACTTAGCTTGCTTCATTGCATGGTGAGCTCATGGAATGCCTCCTAACCCCTATATCACCTCAGACTAATGGCCTTATCTGCTAGACTGTAAATCCTTCCCCTACATCATGCTGCTCTCCAGGGGAGGGAATTGAAGATACGAAAATTACAGGTGGCTCGTTTTTACACAAGTCTGAGTTGAATGATTTGTACGTTAGAATAGGAATGTTGGACACTGAAGAATTATGATGACCATTTCAATATTACAATATTCCATTGAATAATTCATGCATGTTTTCATGTAAATCATATCCTTGGATCTGTACTCCTAACTGTTGAGGGGAGAGAGAGAGATCATGGGACGAGTTCTAGCGCATTGCAGTTTAGAAGTTTTCTCAAGTCTGGCTGTTGCATTGACAATGAATTTGTTTTATCACTACTTTGTTTGTTGTCTCCAGACTACAGCACTAAAATCAAGGCTCACACTCCTGTCCAATACATACTGGGGGACTGTTGCATTGCTAGAGCTGTGATCTTTTGAATGAGATGTTAATCTGAGACCCCACTGCTGTCTTGCATGAACATAACACATTCTATGAAACCATTTTGAAGACCTGAGGAATTAATTGTGGTGTTCTGGTCCATTGTGTCCCCCAAATAACATCCCAAAAACAGATGCTGTGATCATTAATACAGTCTGGAGCTGGAGGGATACACCAGGCCAGGCAGCATCAGAGGAGCAGGAAAGCTGACGTTTCAGAAGAAGGGTCCCGACCCGAAACGTCAGGTTTCTTGCTCCTCTGATGCTGCCTGGCCTGCCGTGTTCCTCCAGCTCCACACTATGTTATTTCTGACTCCAGCAGTTGCGGTTCTTACTATCTCTGCTGTGAACATTGTCCTATTTCTGTGTGTGTGGAAACTTGCTGTGAACACATTGGAATCTGTTTTTCTACATTATGATAGTGACTACACTTCAAAAAAGATTTCACTGGTTGTAGGATATTCTGCGTTGTGAAAAGTTTTATATAAATATGTACCTCTTTCACCCATGTTTCTGCTGAGAAATGTTTGCTTTCTATCTGATACAGTGATCACCCGCTAATTACCTTGGTAGGCTGCATTTATGAGGAGGAACAAGGGTGAATAACCTTTTGTTTTGGTTCTGAGGGAGGAAATGTATCAGTGCCTCCTGTTTTAAGATGTACTGATAAGCTGCATACATTGTCCTTCAATGGGGAATTAAGGATGGACCATATATTCTGGCCCTACCAGCTATGCTCATCTTCAAAGTATAAATAAAAAAAATGCCCATGTCAAAATTGAAGACATTCTATTTTCCTCAGTTTGGGTCAATGCACGCAAACATTGTCATGACCTTCACATTTCGTTGAGTGAATTGGTTTGGAGGAGTTATCCATCATGTCAATGTGGGCACCATAAATTGACCACAGTTGATGTAATAACTTCCTAATGTTCCAAATTAGGTGAACATATGTGGCACAGAGGTAGAGCCCCTACCTCTGAGATAGGAGGCCTGGGTTCCAATTCCACCTGCTCCAGAGGAGACTATTAACATCTCTGAACAGGTTCTGGCAGGAGACCTGGGAAATCTCTTTCAGAAATAGTTCTTCATGGGACAGCAACACCTCATAGCAAGGAATTGACCATGTGTGAAGCTTCCGCCTGCCTAAGACTGTCCCTTCTGATAGGAGAATCCAAAATAATGGTGTGCAGTTGAGTTTTGGATGCATTTCTTCACGTGATGGATAGTGTCCAAATGGAACTGTCTTCCCCTAACAAGGCCATAGATTGTGGTTTAAATTTTAAGAATTAGGATTGAGAGATTTTTATTACTTGTAAGTATTGTGGATAAAGGGAGTTGAGATCATGATTAGATTTGCTGACTGAATAGCCAGCTCATATTTGTGTGCTAGTTGAATGTCATTTTTATTTTGGAATAGATTTGGTTGTCTTTCATGAGACGTATACAAAAGTAATTTATTTTCTAATCTTTCCTTTTGCTGTTTAGACAGCAGCTTTTTGAAGTCTATAATTATGTAAATCCAGCTTGGTAAAAGTACATTGCCAGATATTATTTTGCAGTAGATGGCCTAGGAGATAGATGAATAGGATGTATTAAATTGGGTTTAACTTTAGAAAGTCATGGGTAAAATGCATTATTTAGTTTAAAGACTGATAGAGAGATTACACTATTATGTAGGCTGTTGCTTTCAACTCCCAATGTAACGTTATCTCTCCTGATGTTTTCTTAATCTAAGAAGTTATTTTGGTTTACAGCTGAATTTTTGACTGTTATTTGAATTTAGCCTATGATTTACAATTTTCTAAAGTCTTCCAATAAGCCTATGCAGGCATTAAGAAGGGGAGAGTCTTTCTGGTCAGCCATGCTTTTGTTCCCTGCCTCAGATGAATAAGGAAAGTCAGAGGCAGGAAGAGCATCTGGCTGTAAAAGCAGCTGGCAAACCCAATGTGGTGATTAACACCAAGATGACCGGCCAGCATTGTGGCAACCCCGTGTAATGTGGGAAAGCTGAAAGATTAATGGCTGAGATTTTAATATTGGAGGCTCATTTTAAAATTCCTAATGCTTCTTTCTTGCAAAATTGTGGAAAATTGCAAATCAATTTGTTCCCAAACTGTTCCTACAGCTTTCATGATAGAATAGAATATCATTTTGGTTTAGGTGAGGAGTGACCCCGAACAGAAATTTACACCTGAACCCTGGCTAAGGGCTTTAAGAGTTAGATAATAGATAAGATAACAGAATCCTTACAGTATGGAAACAGGCCCTTCGGCCCAACAAGTCCACACCAACCCGCAGAACATCCCACCAGACCCATCCCCCTATAATCCACCTAGTCTACACACTCCTGAACACTATGGGCAATTTAGCATGGCTAATTCACTTAACCTGCACATCTTTGGAATGTGGGAGGAAACTGGAGCACCCAGAGGAAACTGGGTGGGGAAACTGCTGTGAGGCACCAGTGCAGTTTATAAAATCATGAGGGGCATGGATAGGGTGAGTAGCCAAGGTCTTTTCCCCAGAGTAAGGGAATCCAAGACTAGGGGTATAGGTTTAAGGTGAGACAAGAAAGATTTAAAAGGGACCTAAAGGTAACTTTTTCATGGAGAATGGTCTGTGTATGGAATGAGCGGATGAGTACATGAGTAGGAAGGGTTTAGAAGGGCATGGGCTAAATGCTGGCAGATGGGACTAGATTAATTTGGGATATCTGGTTGACATGGATGAATTGTACAGCATGGAAACAAGCCCTTCAGTCCTTCTCTCTGACTCTAATGTGAGCTGTTTCTCTCTCCACAGATTATGTTTTTCCAGCACTTTGTTTTTATTTCAGATTTACAGCATCCACAGCACTTTGCTTTTAACTTGAGGAAAATATTGCTCGGGTTTCCGTATCCTGAAGCTTTGAGTGTCAGTCATGGCTCAGTAAGTAGTACTCTTGCTTCTGAGTCGGCTGGTTGGTGTTTGGGCCTCATTGCAGACCTGTATGCAATCCACGCTGAGTCTTCCAGTGCCAGTACTGTGGGTAGTCTGCATTGTCAGAGGCGCCATCTCTAAATTGCTGCTTTAAACTGTGACTTTTGCTGTCTTCTCCGATGAATGTAAAGAGTTCCATTATTGTTTGATTTTTTTTCAAGACATTGACAAATTGTTATTCTGAAAGGAGACAAAGAAAATGCATTTTTCTGTACAGTGCAAGATGAGTTGTGGTTTTAATTCCATGATATACCCACTGTTCTGAGTTCCCAATCTCTCTGTACAGAGTGTGTTTTGAGGAACTGGAGAGATTTATATAGCCAGATTTATATATTCCCAGCAAGCCTGCTCGAGAAGTGAGATTGAAAGAGTTCTGCAGTAAACCATTACTAGCTGCATCCTAATTTGGGAGAGGGAAAGAGGATCACTTAAAAATAGTGAAGACATTATAGATGATTCCCTCAGGTTATATCACAATAAACCAGTTTGATCTCGAGTTTAAGCACTGGCTGAGCTGATACTGAGAAACACAATACCCAAGCAGGCTCAACCTTAGCTTCATTGTTCGGCACTGTACATTCTGACTGTTGTAATTGCTATGTACTGATACAATGGTCCTAAAGATTGGTGAAGCAGTTGAATTTTTTGCAGTTGAAAGAATTTATGCTGCTCTTTGTGTGATGAATGCTTCCTATAGTATTGAACCAAGCCACATGGCTGGGAAAGGCTTCAAGGAAAAGGAGACCTTGGTTAAGAGAAAAGGTTGATGGCTTCATATTTAGTCTGTGTTTTTGGCTGTTATGTTACTGGCTCACAGAAGTGTCCTGGAGTCATTTAGCTGTCCTGTTGCCACTTTTTTTATTTCAAAAAAATACACTTTATTTATAAAAATATATACATAGTCACTGAAGCAGTTCATTTCTGTACAGTAGCGTACGGAGAAACAATCATTGGAGTTTGACTCTATCCTGCAAACAAACCATTTCTTTCTTGTACAAGATTATATTTACATATATTTGAGGTATCAGGAGGGTCCAATAACCCACAATATGAAAGTTTCCTATGACAGAGCCACTTGGATTGTGAAGGTGCCTATCCTGATCCCTGGTGGTCTAGAGCTGCATTGTGCCTTTAACCTCATTTCACCTCTTTCCAAATGCTGCTGTTGGTTTTTAGCTGCCAAACCAGCAAACTGGAAACAATCCATCTCTGGAGGAAATACTATTTTGGGGTCACTTGTTTGTCAACTTTCTACTCTTTAAATTCAAATTAGCCTGTAGTAAAATTAATTTGGATTGCGGTGAGTGAGTGTAAACATAGTTTAGCTTAGTGTCCCCAGATTCTTCTTAGCAACGAACGTGTAGCTCCATGAAAGTTTCGGAATAAAACATCTCATAACTTGATCCTTAATGATCTGTCAAAAATCTTTTCCAGGGTCAACAGTCAAAAAATCTTGGGATAAAGCTTACATATGTTCAGATTGAGTAGAATTAAGGCAGCATTAGCTGCTTATCAGGGGTATTGTGTGTGTGTGTGTGTGAGAGAGAGAGAGAGACACAGTGTGTGTAAAATAGCTGGGGCCTCATCTATATTTTAGGTGCCAGGAGAACTGGCTCTGTTTTACTGCAATCATTTGTGTAGACCAATGAAGCAACCTAATAAGGTTCAGTCTAGCCCCTTGGGCTGTTCCTTAAACACGTAGGGAGAATTGTAGCTGCTCTGTATAACTTTACAAGGTCCAGAATTTTTCTTTCATGGTGCATTTATGATAGTTTTTGCTTGTCAGCAGTTTTCTTTTAACAACTCGGGCTGTGAATGTTGCAAGCAAGGCTGCTATTGTTTCTCATTCCTTGTTATGCTTCAGAATGAGGAGCTTAGCCTCCATGAAAGTCTACAGATGAAGGTGCTCCTTCAATGCAATTAGGTAAGGACTTTCAGCAATAGCAATACCAATCCAAGCATGAATGGTGTGCAACTTGCAACATCATGGCAACAATTTAAGTTGTGGTGTCTCAGTCTACAGCTAGTGACTAATTGTTCAAGATTTAGAAAACAATTGGAAGTATTTATTTTGTCCCTTTTGTCTCAGACTCTCATTCATTCTTAAATCAGCCTTTCCTTTGTTCTTTATTTCTTTCTTCAACTGAATTGATTAAAATTAGCATGAAATTAAAGGGGAAGACATTTAAGCCAAAGGTGTGTGTCAAAGTCTGATGCAAGGATTTCAATAAATTGCAGTCAATTCATATGCAGCTGAAGTTACTTTTGGAAGTTGCTGACATTTATCCTGCATTCCCATTCCTCCCATAATCACTTTATCAATCTTGTTTTGATATCTGCTTTAAGGTGCAGAGCTGGATGAACACAGCAGGCCAAGCAGC
>NW_025978847.1:0-6330 GCF_021869965.1 Rhincodon typus | reverse complement strand
GTTGTCTCGGATTCTCCAGCATCTGCAGTTCCTACTGTCCCTGTATTTAGATGGTGCTTTATTCAAACTCTTGACATTGCAAAGTGTGTCACAAGTGAATTAAGCTGAAATGCAGGTACTGTTCCTAAGTAGGCAAATGTAATATAGTATTTAGATACTAAAAAAATCATAAGTGACAAAGATACCAAGTGATCAAATTAATTTATGACTTATTGAACAAAAACAAAGTTGCTGGAAAAGTTCAGCAGGTCTGGCAGCATCTGTGAAGGAGAAAACAGAGTTAATGTTTCGGGTCCGGTGACCCTTCCTCAAAACTAATGGTGGCTGGGAAAACGTCAGTTTATATGCAGAAAATAGGGAGGTGGGTGGGGTTGGGAGTAAATGATAGGATAGAGCCCAAAGAGAGAGAAGGACAGTTGGACAGACAAAGGAGTTGCTAATGATCAGGCTGGGAGGGTGAATAGTTGTTAATGGGGACTGTTAATGACTAACAACAGCGGTGGGTGATGGCAGGCAATGTAGTAACAAGGCCTGGTGTGTGGGCTGGGGGGCTGGGACATGGGTGGGTTTAGGCCCTAAAATTATTGAACTCAATATTGAGTCCAGAGGGCTGTAGGGTCCCTAGGCGGAAATTGAGGTGTCGTTCCTCCAGCTTGTGTTGGGCTTCGCTGGAACACTGCAGCAAGCCAGAGACAGAGATGTTGGCCAGGGAACAGAGTGGTGCATTGAAGTGGCAGGCAACAGGTAGTTCAGGGTCTTTTTTGTGAGCAGAACGTAGATGTTCTGTGAAGCAGTCACCAAGTCTATGCTTAGTTTCCCCATTGTAGAGGAGACCACATTGTGAGCAGAGAATGCACTAGACTAGATTCTGGGAAGTGCAGGTGAAGTGTTGCTTCACCTGGAAGGTATGTTTGGGCCCTTGGATACTGGGGAGGGAGGAGGTAAATGTGCAGGTGTTGCACCTTCGCCAGTTACAGGGGAAGGTGCCGTAGGGCTGTGGGGAGGTGTTGGGGGTGAAGGAAGTGTGGACCAGGGTGTCCCGGAGGGAACTGTTCCTGCGGAAGATGGACAAAGGAGGGGAGGGGAATATGTGTCTGGTAGTGGCATCTTGCTGGAGGTGGCAGAAATGGTGTCTGATGATCTTCTGGATGTGGATGCTGGTGGGATGGTAGATGAGGATAAGGGAACCCTATTGCTGTTGCGGGAGGGAAGAGAAGGGGTGAGGGCAGAAGTGCGGGAGATGGGTCGGACCTGGTTGAGGGCCCTGTTGACAACTGAACTGGGAAATCCTTGGTTGAGGAAGAAGGTGGACATTTCGGAGGCTCCCTTGTCGAAGTTGGTCTCATCTGAACATATGCGACGGAGACGAAGGAACTGAGAGAATGGGGTGGAGTCTTTACAGTAAATGGGGTGTGAGGATGTATAGTCCACGTAGCTGTGGTAGTCAGTGGGTTTGTAATGGATATTAGTGGCTAGTGTATCCCCAGAAATGGAAACAGAAATGTCGAGGAAGGGAAGGGAGGAGTCAGAGATAGACGAGGTGAAAGTGAGGGCAGGGTGGAAATTGGAGGCGAAATTGATGAAGTTTTCCAATTCCAGACGAGAGAGGGAAGCAGCACTGATGATATCATCGATGTATCGGAGAAAGAGTTGTGGGTGGGGGCCAGAATAGAACTGGAACAAGGAATGTTCCACGTACCCCACGAAGAGACAGGCATAACTAGGGCCCATGGCAACCCCTCTTACCTAAAGAAAATGAGAGGAGTTGAAAGAGAAGTTGTTGAGGGTGAGGACAAGTTCGGCCAAGCGGAGGAGGGTGGTGGTGGATGAGGATGGTTCAGGTCTTTGCTTCAGGACTTATTGACACTGTTGAATGATAAATAATCAAAGTTCCATTAGAAGGACTTCTTCAAATTGTGTCAAGTGATCTTTTGCCTGTTCATTAAGACAGCAGGGTTGTAATTTAGAATTTCATCAAAAAGACAGCACTCTAATAATTGAAAGTTCCATGCAGCATCAGAATAATCATGGCCAAGTTTTGCAGTGTAGCATCAAATCACAAACGTCCAATTTAGATTCAGGAGTGTTACTACTGAGCCAAACTGACATGACAGCAACATAGAATTTATATGAATCCAATGCTTTGGAATTCATCCCACAGATCAAAAGCACAGTCATGAATGTTCATGAATCTTCAGAAAAAATAAGCATTATAGCAAAAAAAGAATGGAATATAGGGAAATGTGCCAATGAATCAATCATCCAGGTTTAACCCATTCCAGGAATTAATACACCAAACAGCTAGACCCAAAAAGAAGCCCATTAAAAGTTTTTAGAAATGCAAATTTAACAAGAGGTAGACTTTAGCAGGACATGATGGCATTGGAGGAAGAACAGGAAAGAGTCACATGAATGGTTCAAAGAATTTCAACCGTGAAGATATATTAGAGAGGCTGGGATTGTTTTCCTTGGAGAAGAGAAAGTTAAGAAAAAATTTTTATAAGTGGTCTAAACAGAATAGATAGAGAAAAACTGCTCTTATTGGCAGAAGGATCAAGAGCAAAAGGGCGCAAATTTGAGGAAAGTGTCAAAAGTAGCAATGATGACACGAAGAAAAATCTTTTTACACAGTGAGTGTTTAGAATCTAGAATGCCTGCCTAAGCATGTTCATTACAGCCATTCAAAGGGGTGTCAAGAGAAGAAATGTGCAGGACTATGGAAAAAGTTGGATGACTAGCACTAGTAAATTGCTTAAGAGGGCCAGAAAGGATACAATTAGCTGAATGGCCTCTTTGTGTGCTATAAAGATTCTATGATTTTAATGAAAGCATTGCACAGCTGTAAAGGCACACAGAATAACTGACTCTCAAATCTAGTTTTGATCAGAAAGAGTTGAGTGGTATTAGCACAGTGAATAGCATAGATAATTCCACTCAGAGCCTTGATGCTGTACCACCAGTTGTATACATGATGATATAAATGGAGAAGAGTCAGTGAATGCTTAAGCATCTCATTATTCAAAGCATCAAATGTACGGCAATAGAATGAGCTATTGGGTCATTACAGACTAGGCCCTGAGGGTGGATCATCCAGACTTAAAGATGTATGGCAATCATTATTTTAAGTATGCATCATCACTGCCGTTAGCCTTTCTTCCAAATGGACTTTCATAGCAGCCATGGGTTGGGGGTGGGGTGGGGGAGAATGATGAATTAACAATTTTGGTGGCATAATTAAGGAGCTAGCTCAGCCTGTGTTGCTCCCTATCCAATGATACATATCTCAATAGAAGCCAACAATAAACCAGGCAGTGGAAGCACGAAGCCTGGTGGTCAAAAACTTTATTGCCTACCTCTTGCAATGAATTCTGCAATTCGGTATCTAATTCCTCTGGACATATTGAGGCTAATTTTTCCTGCGAAAGTGGACTATTTCTATCCAGGCCTGGATGTTATCATATTTTCTACATTTTTACATATTTACACTGTCCAACAAAATTTCAGAGCAGTTTTGTCCTCTCACTGGAACTACTGCTGGAAGCAGGAGCAGAGCTGCGAAGCTGGAGGCCTCAAACTTAACATGTCAGTTGGAGCCCAGTTAGCAAAATAGGTCTCTTCTTCCTTTTCCTGGCCTGGAGAATGAATATTCAAAGGAGATAGGGATAGTAAATTGTCTGCATTACAATAACTAAGTTTCTATTCAATTTTTTTTGCTTCATTTTGCTTTTCAAAAAAGAAGCTGCGTTGTCAACAAATGCCATGTAATTCTCTGAACAATGACAGAGTTATAGGGTGCACAATAAAACAGAAATGTATATTTTTGCATATTTAGTGACTTTTATCCAATTCTGTTTGCCTTAACTGTGATAATCTTTTCCAAGCTGATTGTGAAAGTGACGTTTTACTACTCGAGGACCTGAATAAATGGAAAGGCTAATGTTTAGCTGTAAGTTGAATTTTATGGATATAGAAGACATATCTCCCATATATTCAATTGATCTGGTTAGGCCTGCATCAGTGCGCAGTATTCTTTATTCACTGTGCAACATTGTGTAAAATGAAATTAGAACACAGAGGTGTTGCTTGCAAGAGTGTCAGCTTGCTGCAGAAGCTATCTTTTTCCTGACCAGTACTCAATTTTTCACATTTAATCCTTCAGTCTCATCATTAGCTATATGACCCTTAATGTGTGCTTTTGTGCCAGAGTTTGAATCAAGGGAATTTGTAGTGATCAGGGAGGTGATGGCCTCATGGTATTATCACTGGACTGTTAATCCAGAAACCCAGATAATGTTCTGGGGACCTGGGTTTGAATCCCGCTATGGCAGAAGGCAGAATTTGAATTCAATTTTTTAAAAATCTGGAATTAAGTGTCTAATGGGAATAATGAAACCATTGTTGATTGTTGGAAAAACCCATCTGGTTCACTAATGTCCTTTAGGGAAGGAAACTGCCATCTTTATCTGGTCCGGACTACATGTGACTCCAGACCCACAACAATGTGGTTGACTATTAACTGCCCTCTGGGCATTTAGTGATGGATAATAAATGTTGGCCTAGCAAGAGACACCCTCATCCTGTGAAAGAATAAAGGATTAGAATGAGGTTGGCCAGGTGGCTCTCAATGAGTATGAGATCCTTGACTGGGCCTGTAAATCTGGGCCAACCACGAACCCCGTCTGACATAAATAAACAGGAGGTGGAATCCCGCCTGCGCATACCCCTGCTCATTCCTTCACCGGGAGCCCGTCCCCCACTACCTGATCCGCCTCTGGAATGTTAACTTTGCATCTTTTAAAGATGTGAAATTGTGGGCCATATACAGACTGCTGCTACACACCATCCACCGCTTCTCCTTTATCCACTGCCTGGACATGCCTTGGCTTGCCCAGTTGCCACCGAGCGGCAGGGATCCCCAGTGGAGAGTTCTCTACATGGGATTCTTCCCTCTTTCTGTTGGGGATCTGGGGTGGAGGGTGTTGCACACAGCAGTCTCATGTAACCGCAAATTGCGGTGGTTCACTCATTCCCAGCCCAACTGTCTGTTTTGCGGCGCTGTGGAGTCTGTAGTCCGTGGTATATATTGGGTGTGGGTACTTGCACTCCCTTTTCTGTTATTTAAAGACCTCCTTTTGTGTTTTTGGCTGCACTTCAGCCCCACGCTCCAGATCTTTGGGCACCTGGTACGGAGGGGAACAGACAGGTTGGAGGATCTCCTCATGGGTCTGCTCCTTGGCCTGGTCAAGCTGGCTATTAATAGGTCCAGCAGCGGGCCATGGAGGGGGTCATTATGGCCAATGGCCTGTCCCTTTTCCGTGGCTACATCCGTGCCTGGGTGCCCCTGAAGAAAGGAGCACGAGGTGTCCACCAATACTCTCAATGCCTTTCGGGAGAGGTGGATACCATGGGGTGTGGAGTGCTTTATCTCCCCCTCCAATTCCATTTTGATTTGATCCCTACCATCCCCTCACTTTTTCTTTCATGTAGGCTTTGCCCCTAAGGCTTCTGCTTGATATTGATTCTTTGGTCACATGGCTGTTTTTCCTGGTGGTGGTATGTTAATAAAGTTATTTTGCACACCTGGTGTTTTTTTACTGTGTCTCACATCTGCACACGCACAACAAGGGTGCTGGGGAAAATAAGCACTACTACTGTACGGCATTAGTGTCAGTTATATTTTAAAAGAGAAAAATATATAAACATGGGATTTAGAATTTCTTCAGAAAAAAAAAAGGAAAACTTCAAACAGAAGAGACTTTACAAGAAGAGATGACTGACTATCCTTATCTCAGCAGAAATCCACACTTTGCAGACATATTTATTTTATTTTCCAGAAATGTGCAAAAAGGGTCATAAACTGACTGTCTATTGATATTATTGGTCCCAGCATGCGGAAAAAGTGCTGTCAGGGCCGCAACTTTGAGAACAGCAATTTAAATATCCCTGCACTGCAGTTAAAACAAAAGGGAAAAAAGGTTTCTCTCACTCCAAATCCTAGATTTTGATTACTGTTAAAAGGAATCAGAACAACTGAATTTCCAGCAACCTGCGAAATCAAAAATCTTGCAACTGACTGCTGAACTGCCAACAGCATGCTACTGGTGCTGTCCAATAATGGCCACAACATCACCTTATCAGCTTTTCCCAATTAATTTAGAATCTGGTCCATATGTCTTTATTTTTTATTACTTTAGTTATAAAACTGTTATTGAGATAGCAGGAACTGCAGATGTTGGAGAATCTGAGATAACAAGGTGTACAGCTGGATGAACACAGCAGGCCAAGCAGCATCAGAGGAGCAGGAAGGCTGACGTTTCGGGCCTAGACCCT
>NW_025978846.1:0-6332 GCF_021869965.1 Rhincodon typus | reverse complement strand
TTCAGAAGATGCCTCACCTACATCCTGTACAACGTGAAAATGACATCCCAACTCCTAAACTCAAAGGTCTGAGCAAAGAAGGTAGTGAACTAAATGCCTTCTTAACCACCCTGTCTACATGTGACACAAACTTCAAAGAATTATACCTGATGGCCCAGCCTCTGTTCTGCAACACTATCAAAAGTCCTAATTTAAATTGTATAAGTCCTGCCCTTGTTTGTTTTACCAAAAGCAATGTCTCACATTTATGCAAATTAAACACAATCTGCCACACCACAGCCCAATGAGTGATATTCCCACCCCCCCACACAACCCTGACATGTTTTGAAAGACCGTCCCATCTCCAGAAGGCCGACAAACTCCGGTCTTTATTTTCCCAAAGACGCTGAGCTTGGTTTGCCTTGTGCGGGCAGGAACGGGGGCGTGGTGGATTGCAGACCAGCCGGTGGTGAGGAGACTCATTTTCTTCAGGTAAGAGGGGTTGCCATGGGTACCCGGATGGGCCCTAGTTATGCCTGTCTCTTCATGGGGTACGTGGAACATTCCTTTTTCCAGTCCTATTCTCGCCCCCACCCACAAAGCTTTCTCCAATGTATCAATGATATCACCAGTACTGCTTCTCTCTCTCATCTGGAATTGGAAAACTTCAAATATTTTGCTTCCAAGTTCCGCCCTGCCCACAATTTCACCTGGTCTATCTCTGACCCCTCCCTTCTGTTCTTCAATGTTTCTGTTTTCATTTCTGGGGATAGACTGGCCAATAATATCCATTACAAATCCACAGACTCCCACAGCTACCTGGACTATACATCCTCACATCCCACTTCCTGTAAAGACTCCATCCCATTCTCTCAGTTCCTCCGTCTCTATCGCATGTGTTCAGATGAGGCCAACTTCGACAAGGGAGCCTCCGACATGTCCACCTTCTTCCTCAACTGAGGATTCCCCAGCTCTGTTGTCGACAGGGCCCTCAACCAGGTCCGACCCATCTCCCGCACTTCCTGCCCTCACCCCTTCTCTTCTCTCCCGCAACAGCAATAGGGTTCCCCTTATCCTCACCGACCATCCCACCAGCATCCATATCCAGAAGATCATCAAATGCCATTTCCGCCACCTTCAGCGAGATGCCACCACCAGACATATTTTCCCCTCCCCTCCCTTGTCTGCCTTCTGCAGGGACCATTCCCTCTGTGACACTCTGGTCCACAATTCCTTCACCCCCAACACCTCCCCACAGCCCTAGGGCATCTTCCCCTGTAACTGGTGAAGGTGCAACACCTGGCCATTTACTTCCTCCCTCCCCAGTATCCAAGGACACAAACATACCTTCCAGGTGAAGCAAGACTTCACCTGCACTTCCCAGAATCTGGTCTACTGCATTCGCTGCTCACAACGTGGTCTCCTCTACATTAGGGAAACGAAGTGTAGACTTGGTGACTGCTTTGTAGAACATCTATGTTCTGCTCGCAGAAAAGACCCTGAACTACCTGTTGCCTGCCACTTTAACGCACCATCCTGCTCCCTGGCCAACATCTCTCTCTTTGGCTTGCTGCAGTGTTCCAGCGAAACCCAACGCAAGCTGGAGGAAAAATAACTCATTTTCCACTTGGGGACCCTACAGCCCTCCGGACTCAATATTGAGTTCAATAATTTTAGGGCCTAAAGTCTCCCATGTCCCAGCCCCCACCCCACACAACAGTCCTTGTTACCACACAGCCTGCCATTACACACCCACTGTTGTTAGTCAAAAACAGTCCCTAATAACAACTGTTCACCCTCCCAGCCTGATCATTATCAACTCCTTTGTCTGTCCAAATTCTTTCTCTCTCTCTGGGCTCTATTCTCTACCCCACCCACCTCCTTATTTTCGGCATATGAACTGACGTTTTCCCAGCTGCCATCACTTCTGAGTAAGGGTCACTGGACCCCAAACATTAACTCTGTTTTTTCCTTCACAGATGCTGCCAGACTTGCTGAGCTTTTCCAGCAATGTTGTTTTTGTTCCTAGAATATAATATGTTGCCTTGTAACATTTAATAGTTTTAGGAGGAGGGCAGTTACACATTAGGGGCGGGAAATAGTGATCTGCAATATGATCTTTTGGGGTTGGAAATTATGCTCTTTTGTCGTGTCTGGTGTTCAGTAATGTCTAATCGAGATTCTTCATAGTGCAGAATATGTCTGCAGAATTTCTTTCCCTAACATTGGAGTCTACAGATATAGTAGGAACTGCCGATGCTGGAGAATCTGAGATAACAAGGTATAGAGCTGGATCAACACAGCAGGCCAAGCAGCATCAGAGGAGCAGGAAAGCTGACATTTCGGGTCTGGACCCTTCTTCAGAAATCGGGGAGGGGAGGGGGATTCTGGAATAAATAGAAAGAGCGAGGCGGAGGCGGATGGAAGATGGATAAAGGAGCAGATAAGTGGAGAGGAGACGGACAGGTCAAGGAGACGGGGATGAGGCTGGTACGTAGGAGGTGGGGGTGGGGTTTGAGGTGGGAGGAGTGGATAGGTGGGAGAAAGGACGGACAGGTTAGGGAGGCGGGGACAAGCTGGGCTGGTTTTGGGATGCACTTGAGGGCGGGGAGATTTTGAACCTTCTGAAGTCCAAATTGATACCATTGGGCTGCAGGGTTCCCAAGCAAAATATGAGGTGCTGTTCCTGCAGCCTTCGGGTGGCATCGTTGTGGCACTGGAGGAGGCCCAGGATGGACATGTCGTCCAAGGAGTGGGAGGGGGAGTTGAAGTGGCTCGCGACTGGGAGGGGCAGTCGTTCATCACGAACTGAGCGTAGGTGTTCCACAAAGCGGTCTCCGAGCCCCCGCTTGGTTCCCCAATGTAGAGGAGGCCACATCAGGAACAGCGGATACAATATAACACATTAGCAGATGTGCAGGTGAACATCTGTTTGATATGGAAGGTTTTCTTGGGGCCTGGAATGTGTAGGGGCACGTGTAGCACGTCCTGCGGTTGCAGGGAAAAGTACTGGGGGTGGTGGGGCTGGTGGGGAGTCTGGAGCGGACAAGGGAGTCACGGACAGAGTGGTCCCTCCGGAAGGCAGATAAGGGTGGGGAGGGAAAAATGTCTTTGGTAGCGGGGTCAGATTGCAGATGGCGGAAGTGCCAGAGGATGATGCGTTAGATCCGGAGGTTCGTGGTGTGGTACGTGAGGAAAAGGGGGTTCTATTTTTGTTGTTATTGTGGGGAGGGGGTGTGAGGGATGAGTTGTGGGAAATACGGGAGATCTGGTTGACGGGGTTTTCGACCACTGTGGAGGGGAATTTGCGGCCCTTGAAAAACGAAGACATCTGGGATGTCCAGGAGTGGAATGCCTCATCTCGGGAGCAGATGTGGCGGAGGCGAAGGAATTGGGAAAAGGGGATGGAATTTTTGCAGGAAGGTGGGTGAAAGGAGGTGCATTCTACGTAGCTGTGGGAGTCGGTAGGCTTGAAATGGATATCGGTTTCCAGGTGGTTTCCAGAGATGGAAACAGAGAGGTCCAGGAAGGAGAGAGAGGTATCAGAGATGGTCCAGGTAAACTTAAGGTTGGGGTGGAAGATGTTGGTGAAGTGGATGATCTGTTCGAGCTTCTCGTGGGAGTACAAGGCAGCAGCGATACAGTCATCAATATAACAGAGGAAGAGGTGGGGTACAGGGCCAGTGTAGCTTCGGAAGAGGGATTGTTCCACGTATCCTACAAAGAGGCAGGCATAGCTTGGGCCCATGCGGGTACCCATGGCCACCCGCTTTGTCTGTAGGAAGTGGGAGGAATTGAAGGAGAAGTTGTTAAGAGTGAGGACAAGTTCAGCTAAGCGGACAAGGCTGTCAGTGGAGGGGGACTGGTCGGGCCTGTGGGTCAGAAAGAAGCAGAGGTCCTTTAGGCCATCTGCATGGGGAATGCAAGTATATAGGGCTGGACGTCCATGGTGAAGATGAGGTGTTGGGGACCAGGGAATCGGAAGTTTTGGAGGAGGTGGAGGGCGTGGGTGGTGTCACGGATGTGGGTGGGGAGTTCCTGGACCAAGGGGGAGAAAATGGAGTTGAGATAAGTGGAGATAAGTTCAGTGGGGCAGGAGCAGGCGGAGACAATGGGTCAACCAGGGTAGTCAGGTTTGTGGATTTTGGAAAGGAGATAGAAATGGGCAGTGCGGGGTTGGGGAACGATGAGCTTGGAGGCTGTGGGCCACCTGAAGTGATGAGATTGTGGATCGTCTGAGAGATGATGTTTTGGTGGTCGGGGGTGGGGTCATGATCAAGGGGGCGGTAGGAGGAGGTGTCAGAGAGCTGGCCCTGGCCTCGGCGATGTAGAGGTCAGTGCGCCATACTACAACTGCGCCTCCATTGTCTGTGGGTTTTATGGTGAGGGTGGGATTGGAGCAGAGGGAGCATAGGGCTGCATGTTCTGTGGGGGAGAGGCTGGAGTGGGTGAGAGCGGTGGAGAGGTTGAGGCGATTGATGTCTCGACGGCAGTCGGAGATGAGGAGATCGAGGGAGGGTAGGAGGCCTTGGCATGGTGTCCAGGAGGAGGAGGTGTGTTGGCAGTGGGAGAAGGGGTCAGTAGAGGGAGGGTTAAAGATAATAGCCATTTCAGCTGGAAATCATAGACAAGCAATTAAAGATGTTAATAGTTTATCTCGATGGCACAGCACATGCACTCAACATCCTATAGTTGAGGCAAGTACTTGCATTTGTTCAACACTGAAAAATCTTCCCTGTGTAATTCAGTGAAGTTAACCAGAATTTGATAAATCCAAACTCAGCTGAAAGCTGGCACTCAAATTGTGACCCAAAATCTGGGCATGACTTCGGTCTTGTGTAATGGATAGAATGCCTCTGTGTGAGAGCTCTGGATTCGATTCCCATCCCTGAACCTGTGGTAATGTCACTAGCTCTGGACCAAAAGTTCTGGATTCAAGACCTGCCAGTCGCAGAGGTGTGTCACAGCATGTCAGAACAGGTTGATGAGCAAATATACAGGAGAGTAATGCTGCAGACTCAGGGGCCATTGCAGTGAGGTGGTACTATCTCCACCTTTGGGCCCAAAGGTCTAGATTCAAATCCCACCACAGTGTTTCATAATATGTCTGAACAAGGTGGTTAAATTTTTTCTAGAATTGTGACTTGATCGAGAAGGAAGCGGTATCAGTGTTGAATTTCAGAATTCAGGCCCGGGATAACAGAAAGTACAGCCATTCGTGTTGATTG
Organism: Rhincodon typus; assembly: GCF_021869965.1. Classification (NCBI taxonomy): domain Eukaryota; kingdom Metazoa; phylum Chordata; class Chondrichthyes; order Orectolobiformes; family Rhincodontidae; genus Rhincodon; species Rhincodon typus. The sequence goes on along the minus strand of NW_025978846.1, from coordinate 1,125 downwards.
GAGTAAAATGTGCACCTTATATAAGTTTATAAAATCATGAAGGGCATGGATAGGGTGAATAGTCAGGGTCTTTTTCCGAGAGTATGGGAAGTCAAAAATTAGAAGGGACATGTTTAAGGTGCAAGGGGAGATTTTAAAAACATATGAATGAACTGCCAGATGAAGTGCTGGAGGCTTGTGAAAACACCATTTTAAAGGTATCTGGATGGGTACATAAATTGGAAGGGTTCAGAAGAATATAGGCCAAACGCTGGCAAATGGACGAGATTAATTTCGGATACCTGGTCAGCATGGACATGTTGGATCAAAGGATTTATTCCCATACTGTACATCTTTATGATTCATTCATCCAATTGATCAAGATCTCTGTGATCTTGGATAACCTTCTCTGTCTACAGTTCAAATAATCTCAGTGTCATCCGTAAACTTGCTAACCATGCCTTCTATAATTTTCATCTAAATCATTTATTTAAATAACAAACAAAAGTAAATCCAGCACCGATCCCTGTGGATCACCGCTAATCACAGGCTTCCATTCTGAAGAACAATCCTCCATGACTACCCTGTCTCCTGCGATAAAGTGTGCGCGCGCGCACACACACACACAGCTGTGTCTTTAAGACAGAGATAGATACATTTTGATTAATAAGCAGATCAAGGGTTATGGTGAGAAGGCAAGAGAATTGTTTTGAGAAACATGTCAAACATAATCGAAAAGCAGAGCAGACTTGATGGGCCAAATGGCTAATTCTGCTCCAACTTCTCATGCTGTCTGGTCTGAAGATATCGGAAATATTTTCCCGAGAGAGCAGTGATGGCTGAGATTGAAAAATACATCACTGAACGGAGTCAATCAGAATGTGGAGTAGGTTTGAGGGAATGAATGGCCTACATCTGCTCCTATTTGTTGTGCTCCTTAAAGAGGAGGTAACTTGCTGTGAGGCTAACACACTTTAAGGAGTCTCCCAATTAAGATTGAGATAAGAATATATCTTTCTCTTTAATGTTGTGCTGTCTGTAGTCTTCTCATCCCCAGGGAACATTGAAGACTCGGTTATTAAAGATATTTAATGCTGACCTCAACTGACCTTTGATGATCAGCAGAGTCAATATTTATTGGGAATA
>NW_025978845.1:0-6332 GCF_021869965.1 Rhincodon typus | reverse complement strand
CCAGTACAACTACAACACTGGCATCTACAGAATAGTAATTTAATCTCACTTGTATTTTTCAAAAAAAGTACAGTGAAAAGTGTTTGTCAGCAGACTTTGGTGCCTATATTTATAATAGAAATCATATGTAAAAAAAATCATTAAAACAAAGTCCATCTTTGTTCAAACCACGGCTCATGTGTTCCCAAGGTTGAGAAAAAAACAGGAACCACATTGTTCATCGCTGCAGAAAGCCGACATCGAAGCTGCTGAAACTCGGGCCGGACCACCATGCTGCCGAGGGTGCGGCAGAAGCCACCTGCAGGACCCACCTCATTACCGAAGCAGACCACCACACCGGGCCATTGGAATCCAGAGCGGGAAGACACCCTAGAAGCTGCCTTAAGGAATCCCAGGTCAAACCTACACCATCCCTGAAGATGCTACAGACCCGGGCTGTTGGAATCCCGGGCCGGACCCACCAAATCATCGAAGCCACCACGGCCGCCGATACAGAACCCACATCGCATGACCCACCAGGGTGCAGCCACAGTGGCCACAAGGAACAGACCACATCGCCTTTACTGCTGCAGCAGCCTCCCGAAACATCCTTCCTGCACCAAAGCTGTTAAAAGAATCAATGTAGAAAACTGCTGAGTATAAACTTTTATCTCAGCTTCCATGTCAAACTGCAACATTCACAGCCTCAGAATATCCAAAACAATTTGTTTTTAAAAGAAGAATTTTGAAATGTCATCACTGGTGAATTATGGTAAAGGTGATGGCCAATTTGCACACAGCATGATCCCACCAGTAGTAATGTGACAGTGAGTACAGCCATTTTATTTTGACTGATGTTGTTCAGTGTTAAGCTTCAGTGTTAACTTATGTCTCAAGAAGAACTCCCTCATGATCTTTCATGGAATAATGACTGTCAGTTCATTCATATTGACGCAAGAGGCTAGACTGGGCTCGGATTAATGTCTCAATCTACTACTGCTGTTCGTGCCTGGCATTCTAACAAGAATCTTCTCATGATTAATTGTTTGTAAAGGATTTATTAACCCTGTGTGTTAGTTTACTTAAAACAACAAAACACATTATGGATTATATTGTAGACATTACTGCCATCTAACTGATTTGCATGCACAGCTTGCAGACCCACGGCAGACTAACTGCAGGCAGGGTCACAACACACACAGTGCATCAAGTCAAGACGAGATAAACAGAGTGAGACACAGAGAGAGACCAACAGAGAAAGATGAGGGTGTGGGCATAGTGGTGAGTGGGAAGAGGGAGAGAGAGGTAGACAGAAAGAGAGAGTGCAAGAGAGGCAATGAGACAGTGAGAAAGAGGCAGAAAGAATTAAAAAGCAAAAGCAACAAAAACAGAAAGAGACAGTGAGAGATTAAGAGTGAAACATAGAGAGAGACAAACAGAAGGTGAAAGGGAGGAAGAAACAAAAGAGAGAGAGAGAGACACTAGAAAGAAAGCGAGGGAGCCAGAGATTAGAAGCAGAGCAGAGGAAACAGGCAAACCCATTGATTCATGCTCCTCCTGCTGAATGTAGCAAGGAGTTGGGACTTTATTTTAAATGTATTAAGGGGATGTGGGTTTTACTGAAAGAGTTTATTGCTGATCTGTAACTGACCATGAGAAGATGATGGAGAGCTGCCTTCTTGATCTTCAAATACACAGTGGTGTTGGGGAGATTTCCAGGACTTTGACCCAGCAATACTGAAGGAATAACGATATATTTCCAAGTCAGGATGGTGAGTAGCTTGAAGGGGAATGTTCCACGTGCCCTACTAAGAGGCAGGCACAACTGAGATCCATGAGGTTACCCATGGTCATGCCTTCGAACTTGGAAATTCTTGTTCCATTCCTACTTGAGCCACCACCCACAACTCTTTCTCTTTTACATTGGTAACATAGGCAGTATTGTTTCCTTTTCTCGTCCTGAATTTGAAAATTTCATCAATTTTGCTTCCAATTCCAAACTGCTCTCACCTTCACCTCTTCTATCTCTGGCTCCTTCCTTCCCTTTCTCATCATTTCTGGGGGTAGGCTGGCCACCAATATCCACCACAAACCCATTGACTCCCACAGTTACCTTGACTATACATCCTGACACCCCGCTTCCTGTAAAGACTTTAATCCATTCTCACAGTTTCTTTGTATCCGTTGCATTTGTTCTGATGATGTCAACTTCTACAAAGGGGATTCTGAACTGTCTACCTTCTTCCTCAACCCAGGATTCCACACCACTGTGGTTGACAGGTCTTTCAGCTGTATCTGACCCATCTCCTGCATTTCTGCTATTACTCCTCCTCTTCACTCCCACAGTGTGATGATATTATGACTGACTAACTTATCCATTGGGTTGTTGAAGAAGTGCAGAAAATATCAGTTGATAGGCGGATTGCAGAAGGCATTTGACAGCCTGAAAGCTGTGTTGACCACATACCCAGTGCTAGCCACACCTAATTACACAAAGCCATCCATGATGGCTATCGATGTGAGTGATTTGGGCATTGATGCTGTACTTTTGCAAGAAGACAATGAGAAGATAGAAAGACCAATTGGGTATTTTTCCAAAAAATTAAATAATCACCGACAGAAATATTCCACGATTGAGAAGGAGACCTTGAGCTTGGTGTTGGAATTGCAAAATTTCAATATTTATATTCAGTAATGTGTCTCAGATAATTGTATAAACTGATCACAGCCTCTTTAAGTATGTGAAAAAATTTAAGACCAAAAACTCCAGACTGTTAGATGGAGCTTATTATTGCAGACATTCTATTTGAAAATTACACATGTGGCAGGACAAGAGAATGTAATTATCAACGCGTTGTTGCGACTTTGAAGAGGAAGACGAAAGTGTTCAGTGATTGGAAGAAATGGACTGAAATGAACTGTAGGAGTGAATGTTTGCCTGCTTAGAGTCAATGTAATGTACATGTATTTTAATGTACATGAGTTTATAGCATTATTATTTTTTAAAGGGTGGAGGTGTGATAATATTATGGCTTTGAAAGATGAATTTTCTTCCTTTTTTTAAGATAAAGAAAGGTTGAGAGAGCAGACTATTCAGATCCACTAGAATAAACAGATCGTGAGGGCTTGGTTTTTTTTTAAAGTTGGAACAACAGAGCCAGCCTGAATGGAAGGGGCAAGCTCCCACAAAACCAGGGTTTTTAGTTTTAGTTTCTCAGCAGCAGCAGCTGCTGGGATCTTGAAGCTGGATGCTGCATGTGGATGTTTTCCCTCTCTCGGTTACAGCAAAAGCAGAGCTTCTCTTCCTGCTGCTAGAATTGCATGTGAGACAGTTTTACTGAATTCTGTTCTGTTTTACTGAATTTGCCTTTGCCAAGGGTGAGTTTATGGGATGTTACTATATTAGAACAGTTACAGTTGAGTAATTCAATAACTTATAACTCTATTAAGTTTTCCAATAGAGTTGCTATTCCAATTTCTTCCTTCTTTTATTGTATCTTAACTGTTGTGTATGAAAAAAGTGTGTTTTGATTCAAATCTGGTAGTTTGACAAATCGAATTGCATCCCAAACAGAACACCTAGCACTTGCCTTCAAAATAAGAAAAAGTTGTGGTCTAGGCTATCTTCTTAATATATTCTAAGCAAGTTTGGTCTGGTTCATAACAACAGTGATGGGGTTCCCTTGGTCCTCTCTTATCATTCTACCAACATCCAAAGGATTGTTGCCACCATTTCCGCCACTTCCAGTGGAATGCCACCACCAGTTACATATTCCGCTCCCCTCTCTGTCAGACTTCCACCAGCCTTCCTTCAAACAACCCTGGTCCACTCCCCCTTCACTCCTAACCACCCCACACTCCAGAGCACCTTCTCCTACAATTGCACCCAAAAACACCTATCCATTTACTTCCTCCACTCTTGTTATCCAAGGTCCAGACCCCCTTTCCAGTTGAAGCACTGAGTTACCTGCACTGCACTCAATCAAGTCTACTGCATTTATTACTCACCAAAGTGGTCTACCCTATGCTGGTGAGAGGAAACACACTGGGGGACCACATTGCAGAACACCTACATTCTGCCTGCAAAAAAATGATCCTGACATTAATCTTGTCTGCTACTTCAATTCACCATTGTGTTCCCTGGCCAACACCTCTGTCTCAGGCTTGCTGCAGTGCTCTAGTGAAACTCAGCACAAGCTGGAAGAACAGCATCTCATCTTCTGCTTAGACTCAATATCCAGTTCATCCATTTTGGGGCCTGAGCACATTGTCTCATGTCTTTACCCCAACCCCCATCCACCAAACCTCGTCATCACACAGGCTCCAACACAAACAACCCATTGTCAGCTACTAATGATCCCCATTAGCAGTTATTCGTTCTCCAAAGCTGACCTTTACCCATTTGTTTGTCTGCTCAGCCATTTGTCTGTCTCTCTGGGCTCCAATTAATGTTTACTCCTCTCCACTTTCCCCACACCATCTTCAGCATATATACCAACCTTTTCCTAGTTACAAATAATTCTGAAGAAGGGTCACTGGACCCGAAACATTAACTATTGTTTTCTCTCCACAGAAGCTACGAGGCCTGCTGAGTATTTCCAGCAACTTCTGTTTGTATTTCTGATAAATATGATACACACTGCTGCCACTATGCATGAAAAGCAGAACTTGATTTGACAGTCACCTTGGTTTCTGAGAGGAAGCTGTGGTTGAAAAATCAGTTTGAGGTTTCTGAGACAACAAGGTGCAGGGCTGGATGAACACAGCAGGCCAAGCAGCATCATAGGAGCAGAGAGGCTGACGTTTAGGGCCTAGACCCTTCATCAGAAAAGGGGGAGGGGAAGGGGGTTTTGAAATAAATAGGGAGAGAGTGGGAGGCGGATAGAAGAGGGATAGAGGAGAGGATAGGTGGAGAGGAAACAAACAGGTCGAAGAGGCGGGGATGGGGCCAGGAAAGGTGAGTGTAGGTAGGGAGTTAGGAAGGGGATAGGTCAGTCCAGGGAGGACGGACAGGTCAAGGGGGCGGGATGAGGTTGGTCGGTAGGAGATGGAGGTGCGGCTTGGGGTGGGAGGAGGGGATAGGTGGGAGGAAGAACAGGTTAGGGAGGCAGGGACGAGTTGGACTGGTTTTGGGATGCGGTGGGGGGAGGGGAGATTTTGAAACTTGTGAAATCCACATTGATACCATTGGGCTGCAGGGTTCCCAAGCGGAATATGAGTTGCTGTTCCTGCAACCTTCGGGTGGCATCGTTGTGGCACTGCAGGAGGCCCAGGATGGACATGTCGTCTGAGGAATGGGAGGGGGAGTTGAAATGGTTCGCGAATGGGAGGTGCAGTTGTTTGTTGCGAACCGAGCGTAAGTGTTCTGCAAAGCGGTCCCCGAGTCTCCGCTTGGTTTCCCCGATGTAGAGGAAGCCACACCGGGTACAGCGGATGCAGTATACCACATTGGCAGATGTGCAGGTGAACATCTGCTTGATGTGGAAAGTCTTCTTGGGGCCTGGGATGGGGGTGAGGGAGGAGGTATGGGGGCAGGTGTAGCACTTCCTGCGGTTGCAGGGAAAAGTGCCGGGTGTGGTGGAGCTGGAGGGGAGTGTGGAGCGGACAAGGGAGTCACGGAGAGAGTTGTCCCTCCGGAAAGCAGATAAAGGTGGGGAGGGAAAGATGTCTTTGGTGGTGGGGTCGGATTGCAGATGGCGGAAGTGTCGGAGGATGATGCGTTGGATCCGGAGGTTGGTGGGGTGGTACGTGAGGACGAGGGGGATTCTTTTTTGGTTTTTATTGCGTGGACGGGGTGTGAGGGATGAGGTGCGGGAGATGTGGGAGACACGGTTGAGGGCGTTCTCGACCACCGAGGAGGGGAAGTTACGGTCCTTGAAAAACGAGGACAACTGAGATGTACGGGAGTGGAATGCCTCATCCTGGGAGCAGATGCGGCGGAGGCGAAGGAATTGGGAATAGGGGATAGCATTTTTGCAGGAAGGTGGGTGGGAGGAGGAGTATTCTAGGTAGCTGTGGGAGTCGGTGGGCTTGAAATGAATATCGGTTTCTAGGTGGTTGCCCGATATGGAGACAGAGAGGTCCAGGAAGGGGAGAGAGGTGTTAGAGATGGTCCAGGTAAACTTAAGGTTGGGGTGGAAGGTGTTAGTGAAGTGTATGAACTGTTCGAGCTCCTCGTGGGAGCACGAGGCGGCGCCGATACAGTCATCAATGTAACGGAGGAAGAGGTGGGGTTTAGGGCCGGTGTAGGTACGGAAGAGGGATTGACAAAGTGAGTTATAGAGAGGAAATAGTCAGATTTTACATAGTTGCAGAGGTAGATTGATCAACAACTACAGACTGTATTCATTTGG
>NW_025978844.1:0-6332 GCF_021869965.1 Rhincodon typus | reverse complement strand
CTCCCTAACTCCCCACCTACACTCACCTTTACTGGCCCCATCCCCGCCTCTTCGACCTGTTTGTTTCCTCTCCTCTATCCATCTTCTATCCGCCTCCCACTCTCTCCCTATTTATTTCAAAACCCCCTTCCCCTCCCCCTTTTCTGATGAAAGGTCTAGGCCTGAAACGTCAGCCTTTCTGCTCCTAAGATGCTGCTTGGCCTGCTGTGTTCATCCAGCCCTGCACTTTGTTGTCTTGGACTGACTGGGATTGCTTTCCTTACAGCAGAGAAGATTGAGAGGGGACATGACTGAGATGTATAAAATTATGAGAGTAGACAGGAATAAACTTCTCCCCTCACTAGAAGGATAGAGACCAGGACAGAAGGTTTAGAGAAGGTGTGAGAAGAAGAGAGGCCGGTACAAATCTGGAACTCACTTCCTATGTGGGTGGTAGAGGCAGAAACTTTGATAACATTTAAGAAGTATGTTGATGTGCACTTGCGACGCCAAGACATAGAAGGCTGTATGCCAAGTGCCAGAAAATGAGATTAGAATTGTAAGGTAAAAACCAAGAAAACTGCGGATGCTGTAAATCAGAATCAAAAATAGACGTTGCTGCGAAAGCACAGTAGGTCTAGCTGCATAAGTGAAGAGAGTTTCTGAAGAAGGGTCCCGACCTGAAATGTCAACTTTTCTACTCCTCTGATGCTGCCTGACCTGCTGTATTCCTCCAGCTCCACACTGTTTTATCTCTGACTCCAGCATCGGCAGTTCTTCCTATCTCTAAGTAGAAGCAAGCTGTGCAGGGTTGTTGGACTATCAGCTTGGAGGCAGTGGGTGGGAGGAGATCACCAGATGAAATGAGGTCAGTGATCGTAGTTGATGCAATAGCCTGATGTGCTATGGTAGGTCATGGTCCAGGGGAAGGTAGGAGGCGGTATCTGAGAGCTGGCACACAGACTCTGCAAAATAGATGTCAGTACGCCAGACTACAACAGCTTATCGGTAAGCTTAATAACAAAGTCAGGGTTGGATCTAAGTGCATGGAGTGCAGTTAGTTCAGAGGGAGGTAGGCTGGATTGGTGAAGGAGGCAAAGAATTTGAGGTGACCAGTGTCACATTGACAGTTTCTCAATGAACAGATCGAGTGCAGGTGAAAGGCCAGAGGGAGGAGTCCAGGTGGAGGGACAGTGTTAGGTCTGGGCGAAGGGGTCTGTGGGGCAGGAAGAGCTCCCTTGTCCAAAGAAATGGGCATGGAGGTGAAGATAATGGAAGAAGAGTTCAACGTCATGTCGTGCCTGAAATTCATTAAGATGCGGATGCAGAGGGATAAAGCTGGAACCTTTGCTGAGTACCGAGCATTCAGCATCGGACAGCAGTAAGGTTAGGAGGATAGTGAATACCTGACAGCAAGTGGAGTTGGGGGAAGGGATGGAGTCAGTGAGAAGGGGAGGGAAGGAAGGTTCCAAAGGGCCATGGATATCTCTGAGTTTTTGTATCTTGTGTGTCTCAATGCTTGAAAGGAAAAGAAAAAGAAAATGTTTCTTGTTAGCATGGCGAATAAGCCGGAGGATGAAGTAGAACTGTGGAGCAGCTCTGAGCCAGCATGATGCGATGCTGTTGGAGAGAGAATTTGAGAGTGTGCACGTGACGTCACATGGCACTAAGTGTGAATCTCGGGATGCTACAAGAGCAGCTGTCTGTGGAACACTGAACATCAAGGAATTCAAAGCACGAAGGATGAAACTTCAGTTGGAATCCACATGGGCTGAGTCTGAGCTGGAGGCAATCACTGAGGAATGTGATATGGCCATGGAAATGAGTTATAGCAATACCTGGTCAAACACCAGGAGTGACAGTGAAATTAATGTCAGCGGACAAGAAAAAAGATTGGAACGAAAATCCCGTCCGAGAGAGGAGCAGAACTTCTTCAAGTTGCGCATGCCCAGAAGAGATGTGGCAGTGAGTTAAAACCCAGGTAAAAACCAAAAGAACTGCAGATGCTACAAATCAGAAACATAAACAGAAACAGTGGAAGGGCCACCAGACCCGAAACGTTAACTGATTTCTTTTCACAGATGCTGCCAGATCTGATGAGCTTTTCCAGCAATTTCTGTTTTTGTTAGGTATTGTAAGGTACTTGCTTTTGACGTTGACTACTGAACGACCTTTTTCTGTACCGCAGGTCTATGTTATCAGGAGCTACTGTCTAGGAAGAAATGCAATGGATACAACTGTAAGAAACAATGCGACAGTTATTGAATTAAATTTCAGTTTCAAATCGAAGGTGCAGTGAAAAGACTAGAAATTGCCTGATTAAAGTCTTTCAGGTTTTGTGCATGTGCGATGAAAACACATTCACTGTGACAGATCAGTCTGAGAGTTAATATGATGGCTTTTTGTGTGTTGATGCATGTTTCAGATATTCTGAAAATTAACAGTTGCTAATTTATGAGCTGCTATCTTGTACTAATTTAAACACTGCAGTGTCAAGTAAATTAATACTTTCCTTGTAGTTGAATGAATTGGCTATTATTATTGAAGATATTGCTGAATTCTTCTATTTATGCTTCTGTGTGAATTCAAAGCCCCTATACATTAGCACAAATATAGAAGTGACTACGTGACAGCAGCACCAATCAAATCGATTAGTGAGAATGAAAAAGGAGCCCCCAAACCTGAAAAGTAGCTTCTCCCCCAACAAAAAAATTTCCCTGCTTTCAGCATCTAAAATTAGTATGGGGAGACAGTTATGGAGAACAAGGAAATGACGGGGGTGTATAAGTTAGGTGGATTAGTCATGTGAAATGCTGGGTTACAGGGAAAGGATCTGGATGGTATTGTCTTCGGAGGGGCCATGTGGACTTGTTGGCCGAATGGTCTCATTCCACACTGTAGGGATTCTATGATTCTATGACAGAGGAGATAAACAGGTATTTTGCATCAGTTTTTACAGTGAAAAATACTTCAAACATCCCATTAATACTAAAGAATCTTAGGGAGGAATTAATTATCATCACCAAGCCTGGAGAACTAGTAGTGCTAAAGGCAGAAACGTCCATGGCTCTGATGGCTTGCTTCCTAGCATCCTAAAAGAAGCAGCTACAGATAGTGGATGCATGGTTGTAACTTCTCAAAAATCCTTGGATTCTGAGAAGTACTGGAGGATTGGAAACTGCTAATGTGGTATCCCTGGTCAGAAAGGAAAATAAGCAAAAAGTGGGTAACAATAGGCCAACTAGCCTAACACTACTGTTGGAAAAAAATAGAATCAATTATTAAGGAAACTCATAATCTAAATCAAGCAGAGTCAGTGTAGCTTCATGAAAGGGAAATTGTGCCTAACTAATTTATGAGAGTTTTTTGAGGAAGTGTCAGCCAGAGTTGATCAAGGGGGGACCAACAGATGTATTGAATTTAGACTTCCAAAAGGCATTTGTCAAGGTATCTTCCACAAGTTTTAAGTCAGAAGATAAGAGACCACGGTATTGGAGATGGTATATTGGCATGGATAGAGCATTGACTAATGGGTAGGAAACAGCAAGTGAAAATAAGGCGTTCTTTTTCAGGTTGACGATCCATGACCAATGAGGTTCTACAGCAATCAATTAGTGCTGGGACAGCAACTGTGTACAATGATATGGAGAAAGGAAGTGAAGGTACTGTGGCTAAATTTGCAGGCGACCCAAAAATAGGTGGAAAGGCAAGTTGCAAGACGGAAATAAACAGTTTAAAGGGAGATGCTCATAGGATAATTAAGTGGACAAAAGTTTGGCAATGGACTATAATGTGGGAAAATGTGAAGTTGTTTATTTTGTCAGGGAGAACAAAAGTGCAGTATTATTTGAATGGAGAAAAACTACAGCAAGCTGCAACACGAAGGGACTTGGGAGTATCTGTACACAAAACACAAAAAGCGAACACACAGGGACAGCAGATAATCAGGAAGGTTAATGGAATGTTGGTCCTGATTTCAAGGTGATTGGAGTATAAGAATAGGGAAGCCTTTCTGCAACTGTATAAGGTGCTGGTCAGACAACATCTGGAATACAGTGAGCAGATTTGGTTACTTATTGAAGGAAAGATATTATTTCACTGGAAGCAGTTTGGAGAAGGTTTACTTGGCTAATCCACAGTATGGAGGGATTATTTCATGAGCAAATGTAAAACAGGATGGGACTCTACTTATTAGAGTGTAGAAAACTGAGATGTGATCTCATTGAAACATATAGGATTCTTAAGGGACTTCACCAGGTAAATGCTGAAAGGATCCCCAGGTGAATCTAAGACCAAAGGGAATCATCTCAGAGTAAAGGGGCACTTATTTAAGACTGAGATGAGGAGGAAATTCCTCTCTCAGAGTGTTGAGTGTTTGGAACTCTGCCACAGATAGCTGTTGGGGCAGGGATCTTGTGTATGTTGAAGCCTGTGATAGATAGATTGTTGCTCATTGGAGTCAAGGGTTATGGGAAAAGGGCAGAAAAGTGAGCAAAGGAAAGTTGGACCAGCCATAATCCTATTGAAAGGTGGAGTAGATTTGAGGGGTTGAATGGCCAACTCCTGCTGTTATTCAGTCTGCAGTATTTTGCTTTTATTATTTGCTTCATTTGTAAGTGTAGTTAGTTTCATATTAAAATAAGATTTATCACTCAGTTGCAAAGTTTAGCATTTCTGACAATGAAAGCTAGTTCTGTGGATAGAAATTTTACATCGTGGCAGGTAAATTGGTTGGTGTTAATTTACCAGAAAACTTCTGTCATTTTTAAACTTTCAATTGAAATCAGGAGCCTAATGATAATAGAACACATCAATATTTGTTCAATATTTTCTTAACTGCACACAGTTTTATTGTGGTGGTTGCAGTGCTGTTCAAGTCCTTTGGATTTTGTTGCTATCTGAATATTGCAAAGGGCCAGGTTTACTGGAACGAAGCTAGTTGCACAAATTTTGTGTGATTATCTGACAAAGCCATATGTGTAACCTGTACCATACAGAACCCTAGGTTTTTCAATAGACTTTATAAATAGTCAGCAAAAGCTGAATCAGTTTTTGTCTGGCTAAGTCTTAGTTCCATCAAGTTTCTTGGAGGTTTTCTCAACTCAAGACCTAACAAGATCTCTTGTTAGTATCTTACCAAGCTCACCTCATTCTGAAGAAGAATCACTGGACTCAAAATTTTAACTGTTTTCTCTCCATAGATGCTGCCAGATTTCAAATCTGCTGTTTCAGATTTCCAGTATCCGCTGTTGTTTGCTTATTATATCACCTTATTAACCACCTACCCCACTATCTACCTTTTGTCTAGTTATAACCCCATCTTACCACATACCACAGAACAGCTTGCCACTCACTGAATATCCACTGAAAGACCTTGGATGTGTCATATATAAAAGGCAGCTGTGTACCAGCCACACACTTACAATTCTGAAGCTGTCCTGCTCAGTTACAAACACAGAAATTACTGGAAAAGCTCAGCAGGTCTGGCAGCATCTGTGAAGAGAAATCAGAGTTAACATTTTGGGTCTGGTGACCCTTCCTCAGAACTGTTCAGTGTTGGACATTCAGTCAGAAGATGTCAGAGAAAGCAAAGGTCATGCCACAATTCTCCAAAAGGGATCTGGAAATGTTGTGGATGGAGTGGTCCAGACGGTGGTGGCATCCTCTTCCCAGAGGACTGGCAGAGGAGACCATGAAACCAGACCCTGGCAAGCCAGGTTCACTACCTGGGCCACTGGAGAGTTTTTTGGCAGATCAGTTCCAACGATTTGTTATCAGTATGAACAACGAAATGCTTACCGACTAAATAGCAACAAGCCTGGTAAAACATGATTATTTTTACAACAAAAATCTATGTGGGAGCAATAGTGGTGAAGATAATGTAAAGAGGCATTTGGGCAATTTAGGCAAGTTGAGTGAACAGGCAAATTTTGTAACCTAAGCCTCTGTCCTTCGAAATTTGCCCTGCAAAGATTTATACATGTAGCTTATGTATACACCAGGATATTTTCGAAGACTAAAAAATACTTTATCATCCAGCAAGTCTTTGCTTCAATTTTTTTTATTACACCAAGCTTAACACTTTGGAAGTAGATACATCCCCAAAAGGTATAGGAGCATAGGTATTGCACTGTGTTTGATTCTAAAGTCTTTTTAATGGCTCAGGCAAACTACTCCGAACACAGGGAAATGCTCTAGCTTCTAGGAAATGGTCTAGTTTTTGAAATAGTTCAGGTTTCACAAATATATCAAAATAGGAACAGCTGGAAAATCTGAGATAACAAGGTGTAGAGCTGGCTGAACACAGCAGGCCAAGCAGCATCACAGGAGCAGGAAGGCTGACGTTTCAGGCC
>NW_025978843.1:0-6332 GCF_021869965.1 Rhincodon typus | reverse complement strand
GTGTGTTTGAGTGTGTGTATGTGTTTGAGTGTGTGTGTGAGTTTGAGTGTGTGACTGTGTGTGTGTTTGAGTGTGTGTATGTGTTTGAGTGTGTGTGTGAGTTTGAGTGTGTGACTGTGTGTGTGTGTTTGAGTGTCTGTGTGTGTTTGTAAGAGTGAGGGTGTTCATAAGCCAGGGGCCTACTGGCCTGGGCGGTGATGGCTTGTTTTCTCTTTGGCAGGTCCATGGATCGAAAGATGTGGATGGGTTCTACCACGGGGAGAGTAATGGCAGAGCGGGCCTGATTCCCTGTAACATGGTGTCGGAGATCCAGGCTGACGATGAGGAGATGATGGATGAGCTGGTGAAGCGGGGTTACCTTCCTCTCAGCACTCCTGTGGAGAAAATTGGTATTTGCTGATTGTTAACTTCAGAGAGAGTTGTCCTGACTGGCACCTTCTGCGTTCATTTGCAGCCTTTTCAGACCCTGCTCCAGATCGACACTCCACACCGATTGGATGTACATGCTGGAGATGTTCTGTCTACCTGAATGTTAACGTTTAACTTACCCAGATCTCAGTTTGGTGCTTGTTGAGGAAACCCCAGGCAGAGAAGCAGCATCTTATGACACAGGGGCTGAGTCAGGTCACCACAAAACCCACAAATGAGCTGGCTGTAATGTGGTGGGGTATAGACCTACAAGAGGGCCAGAGGACGTGTGAATGGCCTGGATAATGGCTGTGCAAACTACATGCTGATGATTACTCTCAACAATTTGCCATGTTAATGAGCTGACTCTGGTCAGATCAGTCTGTGTGATAGACAGCTCCCTTTAGCAGCCTGGTCCATTCCCCATGACCAGGGTCAAAGGTACACACTGTCTCAGTGTAAAGCCTGAGCCTGAGAACCTGTAGCCTCTTTGCTGACATTGTGCTTTCATTCTGACAGTCTATGAACACAGTAATTTACACCATTGAAGGTGTCACAGTGAATCCTCTGGTTGCTTCACATTTTCTCTTGTTCTTTGTTTTTATTGAAATGCATCCCTTTCCTGAAGTGAATTCTGAGCGTGACAAAGAGACCACACGCTCTGTTAACTGCAGATCCCGCAAGTCTAAACGAGGTCTGTGGAAACTCACTTGTTCAATATCAGTCATGTGCTGTTTGTTCCATTTTACTTTGTGTGCAGATTTACTTTGGGTTGATGAAGTGTAAAGTTGTGTTTCTGTTTCTTTATTTTGTATTTCAGTCCTGTTCCAACTTGAACGCAGAGTGGCTGTGTGTGAGGCTGTCTGTGAGGGAGTGGGGGAGTGTGTGGGTGGAGGAATTGGGGTAGGTGGGGGTGGGGTGGGGCTGTGGTATTGGTCATAGTGGTGCTGAGGTTCAGTGGAGCATCAGACTCTGATTGTCTAATCATTAGCTGGTTACTCAATGTTCAGCACCATTTGCAACTCCTCAGATACTGAAGCAGTCCATGTTCACATGCACCAAGATCTGGATCTTCTTCTGTTATATCGATGACTGTATTGGTGCCGCCCTCATGCTCCCACGAGGAGCTCGAACAGTTCATCCACTCCAGGAACACCTTCCACCCCAACCTTAAGTTCACCTGGACCATCTTAACACCTCTCTCACCTTCCTGGACCTCTCTGTCTCCATCTCTGGAGACCACCTGGAAACTGATATCTATTTCAAGCCCACTGACTCCCACAGCTACCTAGAATACACCTCCTCCACCCACCTTCCTGCAAGAATGCCATCCCCTATTCCCAATTCCTCCGCCTCCGCCGCATCTGCTCCCAAGATGAGGCATTCCACTCCCAACATCCCAGATGTCCTCTTAATTCAAGGACCGCAACTTCCCCCCTTCGGTGGTTGAAAATGCTCTCAATCGCATTTCTCACGTTTCCTGCACTTCTGCACTCTCATCCCCTCCCCCCAGCAAAGACAGAATCCCCCTTGTCCTCAAATATCACTCCATTAACCACTCTCTGGGTGACATGTCCATCCTGGGCCTCCTCCAGTGTCACTATGATGCCACATGGAAACTGGAGGAACAGCACCTCATATTCTGCCTTGGGACCCTACAGCCCAATGGTCTCAACGTGGACTTTACCAGTTTCAAAATCTCCCCATCCCTGGCCTCATCCCAAGACCAACCCTCCCTCTTATCCCCGCTTCCTTGACCTGTCCATCTTCTCTCCCACCTATCTGTTCTTCCCACTTCACTGACCAATCCCCACCACTCCCTACCTGCACTCACCTATCGTCATCCCAACTACCTTCCCCAGCCCCAACCCTCCTCTCTCTACTAATTTCCCAGCTCCCTTCCCTGCCTCCATCCCCCTCCCCCATTTCTGAAGAAGGGTCCCAACCCAAAACGTCAGCCTTCCTGCTCCTCTGATGCTGCCTGGCCTGCTGTGTTCATCCAGCTCTACACTGTGTTATCTCAAGATCTGGACAATATCCAGGTTTGGGCTGACAAGTGGCAAGTAACATTCATACCACACAAATGCCAGGCTGTGACCATCTCCAACAATGACAATCTCACTGACATTCTGGATCTTCCTCCGTTATATCGATGACTGTATCGGCGCTGCCCTCTTGCTCCCACGAGGAGCTCGAACAGTTCATCCACTTCACCAACACCTTCCACCCCAACCTTAAGTTCACCTGGACCCCTTGACATTCAATTACCATCACTGAATCCCCTGTTATTAACATCCTGGGGGTTACTATTGACCAGAAGCTCAACTGGACTTACCACATTAACACCGTGGCTACAGGAGCAGGCAGAAGCTGGGAATACTGCAGCAAGTAACTCACCTCCTGACTCCCCAAAGCCTGTCCCACCATTTACCAGGCACAAGTCAGGAGTGTGATGGAATACTCCCCACTTGCCTGGATGGGTGCAGCCCCAACAACACTCAAAAAGCTTAACACCATCCAGGACAAAGCAGCCCCCGCTTGATTGGCACCACATCCACAAACATCCACTCCCCCAACTACCGACGCTCAGTAACAGCAGTGTGTACTATCTACAAGACGCACTGCAGAAACTCACCAAAGATCCTCAGACAGCACCTTCCAAACCCACAACCACTTCCATCTAGAAGGACAAGGACAGCAGATACATGGGAACACCACCCCCTGCAAGTTCCTCTCCAAGCCAACCACCATCCTGACTTGGAAATATATCACCGTTCCTTCACTGTCACTGGGTCAAAATCCTGGAATTCCCTCCCTAAGGACATTGTGGGTCAACCCACAGCACAGGGACTGCAGCGGTTCAAGAAGGCAGCTCACCCCCACCTTCTCAAGGGGCAACTAGGGACGGGCAGTAAATGCTAGGACCATCCAGTGACACCCATATTCCATGAGGGAAGTTTTTTAAAAAGCTCCAGGAATCTAGACTTGACCCCATTTCTCAAAAAAATCCAGTCACATTGCTTAGACTAACCTTGACTTCCCCAATCCACCTCTGCTTCATTTGAGGGATGGAGGGGAGTGTCCCAGTCTTATTTCCCTCACACATTGGCAGTTGCTGGGTTTCTGGTGCCTCTTTGAGGAGGTGATCAGACCTTCTATGTGCTGGTGTGTCTGGGTTACAAAGTAGACAATATTGTGACAGTGTGGATGTACAGGGTTTACCAACTTTCCAGGAGTGTTCTGGAGTCCCCAGGAATTAAAAGTTAATCTCCTGCGGTGAAAATATCAGCTAAATTATATATTTGAACATTTTTCTTTAATATTAATAAAACTATTCACAGATCTTGGGAGTCATCATGTGAAGCAGTCATGTGATCAAACTCCAGGAATGTGTCTAACCAGAGCTGGTAACCCTGTGTGTGTGTGTGTGTGTGTGTGTGTGTGTATGTGTATATGTGTATGTGTATATGTGTATGTGTATATGAGTGTGTGAGTATGTGCGTGTGTGTGTGTATGTGTGTGTATGTGCGCACGCGTGTGTGTATGTGTGTGTCCGTGTGTGTGTGTATGTGTGTGTGTATGTGCGCACGCGTGTGTGTATGTGTCCGTGTGTGTGTGTGTATGTGTGTGTCTATGTGTATGTCTGTGTGTGTGTCGTGTGTGTGTGTGTGTCTGTGTGTGTGTCAGTGTGTGTGTGTCTGTGTGTGTGTGTGTCAGTGTGTGTGTATGTGTGCATGTGTGTGTATGTGCATGCGTGTGTGTTTGTGAGTGTACGTGTGTACCTGTGTGTGTGTGTGTGTGTGAATGAGTCTGTGTGCGCATGTGTGTGTGTGAGTGTGTATATGAGTGAGTGTGTGTGAGTGAGTATGTATATGAGTGAGTGTGTGTGTATGTGTGTGTGTGTGCATGTGTGTGTGTGTGTGTGTGTGTGTGTGTATGTATGTGCATGTGTGTGTGTGTGAGTGAGAGTGTGTGTATGTGTGAGTCAATGTCTGTGTGTGAGTGGGTGTGTGTGCACACGTGCAGATATTAAAACACACAGTCAGAGAGCCCTCAGTATCTGGGACAGCCTCCATCAGGTCAATGTGCTTTGTTGAGATTGTAAGGTTAACAGGCAGATTCAGTGCATTTACTCCAGGCTCATTGTGGCTTCAAGCCCCAATTCAGAAGCTGAGCACAAAAACCATCCTGGGTGGTAGTGAGAGAGTGCTCAGCTGTCAGAGAAGCCGATGTGAAACCCATGCTCCATCTTAACCTCTACGGTAAACAGAACAGATCCCACAACATTATCTGATGAAGTTCTCCTCTCTGTCCTGGGCTAATAACTGCCCCTTAATGAAACCTACAGACAGTCACATTGCTGTTTGAGGGATCTTGTTGTGCACAATGTGGTGGCTGTGCTTCATACACAACAGCAGCGACCACGCCTTTTATTAAAAGGAGAGTATCCCATTGGCTGTGAAGTGGCCCTGGAGAGATCAGGAGAAGTTTCTTGTTAACATTATTGGAATGACCAAATGGTTGGGCCTGGGGTTTATTAGCCCCTGACACAGGGTAATCTTTCCCCTGCCCCTGCCTCTGATTGGTGGAAGGATTTGGAAGATATCTGTCTCTGGTTTGTGTTTCTCACCATCCCAATGGTTGATATTTGGTTTCTATCAAATTAGCAATTGTTTCTGTTCTCAGTAAAACCACAGCTCAATTCTCAAAATGCTGGCGGTGGGGTTGGTGGAGGAGGGGAGGAGGATGTGGCAGTATTTAACACTGATCATGTCTGTGTATACTTTTGTGTTTTACAACAGAGAGGAACAGGAGGAGTAACCAGCAACGCTCAATCACCAGTCGGAGAATGGTGGCCTTATACGATTATGATCCGAGAGAGAGCTCACCTAATGTCGATGTGGAGGTACCTGTTTTAAATCAGCCTCCTTTCATATAATTGTTTCATGGGATGTGTGTGTCATTGGTATTGGTTCCTCCCTAACTGCCCTTGAACTGAGAGGCTCACTGGAAGCATTTCAGAGAACGGTTAAGAATTAACCTATTCTGAGGACGTGTCACTCAATCCAAAACGTTAACTCTGATTTCTCTCCACAGATGCTGCCAGACCTGCTGAGCTTTTCCAGCAATTTCTGTTTTTGTTTAAGAGTTATCCACAGTGTTGTGAGTCTGGAGTCACATGTAGGCCAGACTGGGTAAGGATAGCAGATTTCCTTCCTTCCCTAAAGGGGCTTTAGTGAACCAGATGGGTTTTTATCACAGTTAATGATCATTTCCTGCTCATTATGACTGAGACTAGTTTCAGTTGATTAATTAAATTCTAAATGCCAGCTGCAGCTATTGTACCTGGGTCTCCAAAGTTTTAGTCTCTGTCTCTGCATTACTGTGTCCAGTTATGTTACCACTAGCCCAGTGTCTTCCTTAAACTATTCCAAAGTCCTCTACAAAAAAAATTCATGCTTAAGTTACCTTTCTAACCAACCCTATCATTTCAACAACAAAGCAAGTTTAATCCTGCTCCTCCCAGAAAGGATTTTGTAAAGGGTAAATATGGAGGGGTAAGGTCCAGTTGTAAGAAGTTATTGTGATCTCTAATCTGCTGCCTGAAAGGATGGTTGATGCAGATTTAAACGGACCTTTTAAGAGGGAATTGGAAGAATATTTAGAAAGGAAAAATTTGTAGGAGAGTGGGACTAAATGGATAATTCCTTTATATAAAAGCAAAATTTTGTAGATGCTGGAAATCTGAAATAAAAACAGAAATGCTGGAGGAACTCAGCAGGTCTGGCAGCATCTGTGGACAGAGAAACAGTTAATGTTTCAAGTCCAGTGTTTGGGGTTGTGTGTGAAGGGAAATAAAACTGGGGAAACACAGTTCAATAGCACCAGTTCATAGGGTCCAACAGGATGTTCCTTTTGCTTCC
>NW_025978842.1:0-6332 GCF_021869965.1 Rhincodon typus | reverse complement strand
TGATGAAGGGTCTAGGCCCAAAACGTCAGCCTTTCTGCTCCGATGATGCTGCTTGGCCTGCTGTGTTCATCCAGCTCTGCACCTTGTTGTCTCATAAGTTAATGTCGGCTGACCTGATGAGAGAGCGCATTTTATTCAAAATAGTTTGATTTTCTAATCTTTTAAGCAGTTTTTTTTGAGAAATTTTTATCTCCAGGGAAAAGTTTCAACAGCTCAAATCAACATCGCAATATGTTTTGAGATATGTGTTTGTTTCCTTTTTGTAGAATCATACTGTACAGAACTTGACAGGTCAAGATTAGTATTTTTGGATTGATAGCCTTTAAAAAGAAGTCATTGATAATTAACTGGTACCTTCAGGTTATAACCTAATCTGGGTTTTGCATTAAATTTTAGCTTTGCAGCACACTTACAGTTCTTTATTTTCATCTCCTGGTACTCTTTTTACTGCCAATATTTTTTGTTCTGACAGCTCATCAGAGCTTTTGACTTTGATTCAGGAGTCTGGAATATTTCTCTCCAATTGTAAGTTATTTTGGCTATCTCCCTTTGGAAGTAGAAGTAACTTTAATGTGTAGGTGAGATAACAAGGTGTAGAGCTGGATGAACACAGCAGGCCGAGCAGGAAGGCTGACGTTTCAGGCCTAGACCCTTCTTCAGAAATGGGGGAGGGGAAGGGGGTTCTGAAATAAATAGGGAGGGAGGGGGAGGCGGATAGAAGATGGATAGAGGAGAAGATAGGTGGAGAGGAAACAGACAGGTCAAAGGCGCGGGGATGGAGCCAGTAAAGGTGAGTGTAGGTGGGGAGGTAGGGAGGACGGACAGGTCAAGGGGGTGGAATGAGGCTAGTAGGTAGGAGATGAATTTGAAGATGAATGTCAGATCGCACACCTTTGAGCAGGAAACATGAAATGTGGCGTAACAAAAGTATCCATTGACAAAGGAAAAGGTCTTGAAATGTTTAAAATAGAGTTGAAAGTGTCCAGTTATGATATTGGTGTTATGTAATTGCCAGTTAACATACACTTCAGTTGCATTTATGTATGTCACAAAAAATTACATTCTCCTTGTTGATCAGTAAATATAGCCAAATTTGGAAAGTTATTTATTGTTTTGGGTAAGTAAGTAAAGTCACTGTAGACCTACTGGACCATAGGGCTGTACTTTCATGAGAGAGAGATGACTGGTGATTGTTTAACCTGAGGGTCACCCACACAAGGGAGTGGTTGAGAAAGAGAAGTCTTCCTGGTAACCTCAGCTGGTGAGGGAATTGAACATTGTTGACCTCACTGTACATCACTAACCAGCCATCCAGCTAACTGAGTGTAAATTAAGATTTGAAAGGAAGAAGTTGGGTCTTCTCACTGAGACAAATAAGATACAAACAAGATAAGGAGATATATGGGGGAAGTAGCAGAGAGGGGAGAAAAGGGAGATGGGATTAAGGAAAAATGGAGAACACGTCATGGGGCTACTTTCTGAAGTTTTGACATTCAATCTTGAGTCCTAGAGGCTGTGAAATGCCTAAGAGGAAAACCAGGTGTTATTCTTTGACCTTGCATTGTGCTTTGCAAAATATAAAGTGCTAAAGATGCTTATCTACATGAAGAATGGTTTTGAAGAGCAAAGAAGTTACAGTAGGCTTGTGTACAAATGTGGTTAAACCACTTTGGAGTACTGTGTACAGCTTTGGACTCAATATAGTAGAAAGCTGTTAAAAGCATTGGAAAGAACTAATGAAGATTTCATTGGATGATACCAGAATTGAGAAATTCTATCCGTCAACAATTATTGATTGGCCTGGGACTGCTTTCTCTAGATAAGAGAAGACTGAGGGGTGATCTGAGACCTAAATTATGAAAGGTTTTGAAGTGTAGATGTAAACATGTTTCCATTTGTGCAGAGTCCAAAACTAGGGACCATAAAAATCAAATAGATACTAATAAATCTAATAGAGATCAACAGAACCTTCTTTGCTTAGAGACTTGAAAATGTGGAACTTGCAACCAACTGAAACTTTGAATCAACAAATGAGGAAAAGGAATGGAAGGGTTAGTTTGACCAAATGACCTGGTTTAGTATTGGAAACTGGTTACCATTTGCCTTTAACATAGCAAAACATACACGTTCAAGATTGAAAAATTAAAAAGGGCTAATCTCAAACATTTAGACTAGATCCAACTATTGCGATCTTGAGCCTGTTTTGTATGGTGTATTCAGCCATTGACAATGGGAGAGGGATATTTTTAAAATATGGACAAAAATTATTTGGGCGATTAATTTTTCTTTCATTCCTTCCCCTTTTTATAATTTGAACAATTGTTCAGGGACTCTGCATTTTACTACTTACTGATTCCATTCCAAGGTCTGTCATGCACTTTTCATCTCCATAGATTAGATTTAGCTTTGATCTGAATATAATTTCCTGGAGCTAACTCATTGGAGGGAAGTGCTAAGTTATATATTGAAACATTGAGTGGAAAAACAAAGGTTTGGAATAGACCTTATAGATCTTATTGCTTTAATTTAAATTTTCTGCTCCTGACTGCAATGGTTATTTTGAAAAGATTCAGTTGATGGTTAAAAGATCATATTCAATTTTAATTCCTGTAAAATCAGGTAATAATAAATGCACTGTCTTTTTAAAATGATTTTTTTTCTTGATGGGTACTTTTACAACAAAACTTTTGCATGTAAAATATTCTAGTAATACCAACTGCCATCAAGACTTGAACCAAGATCTTTAGAAGTGTAGCCATTAGTTTTATTCACTTTACTTATGCAACAGTGATGGGTGTTAGTAAAACACAACATTACCTGTCAGCAAGACAAAGTTGATGTTGTACAGAACCACTATGTAAAATTCAGAACACTCTGGCATCTGTTTAATGACATTCTGCAATTTTGGAGGAAATATATAAAACCAACAATATAAAATCCACTTTTAACTCACCAGTAACTTGAAGAAATGTATTTACTTG
This sequence comes from Rhincodon typus, assembly GCF_021869965.1. Taxonomy (NCBI): domain Eukaryota; kingdom Metazoa; phylum Chordata; class Chondrichthyes; order Orectolobiformes; family Rhincodontidae; genus Rhincodon; species Rhincodon typus. Next base: position 3,351 of record NW_025978842.1, on the reverse strand, counting down.
GTCTGAAATTAAGTTGTGGAGAAAACCAGCTGTGGATGAATTTCTTGTTGCCTATTTAAAACAAAATATGATTTGTAGCAGTGCTGTCAGATTTTTGTAAAAGTTACTATTTTGTAGTGCACTTTATTACCAATTTTTCATTTGTTTGAATTGTAACTGCAAACTAAATTAAAAGCATATTGTGATCTTAAAGTAAATAGAACTGAAAACAAGAGATTTTTCTCCTTTCACTTTAACTCAGTAGAATGAAGCACACCATCATGAATATTGTTTAAGTTGATAACTAATAGACCCATGAGTATAGAAACATAAATGTGGCTCATTTCCTCTGAACTAATTGTTTAATTTTAAAAGATTGCAGTTAATTCATAAAACACAAGGTGACCAATATTTCCCCCAGCAACAGTGCACTGTAGCAAACTAAATTAAGAAGTAAATTGTAATTAAAATGTTCACCTTCAGGGAGTAGTATTTTTTGCTTAACAAGTCACTCAGTTATTGATTCGGTGTCATGTATTTCTGACGCTCATCAACAAGTTGGGAGATTTGACAATAATGCATCCTTTGACTGCGCATTTTCAGAGGCAGGTGTTTCATGCAAGGTGTAAAAAGGATGAAAGAGGTTGTTGATTAAGCAAATTTGAGTCAGCAAACTAGTGTATAAAAAAAAATATTGAGTTGCAGGTGGTTTGTCAGGGTTGTTCATTACCTTTCACCACCCGAAACCTTCTAAAACAATATCTCTTGCTGAAATATAATTCCAGCAATTCATGATTTGCATCTTACTAGCTATTTCAGTAATTTGGAAAAAGCTCCATATTCTATTTTGCCTGAAAAATTACATGGACTGCAGCTCAATCTTCAAAAGCATCTCCACAACCTCTGGATGTATAATACTAAGAGGATAAATCTTCAAGAGGATTATTTTTCCTACTGTGAAATTCATCAGATCTGGAAAAATTACAAATGATTCTATTAATACTTTGTGCATTTATACATGGGTATAATTTGTAATTGTACTAGGTTGTTGGTCGAAGTTTGCTTAAATAGTACCTAATTTCATTCGGAGTATTGAATGAATAAAATGAAAGGTTTCTGTAATCTTTTGGAGATAATTTGTATTCTACATGTTGCATTTGTAAATAATTGTCATCAGAAGCAGAGTTATCAAATTTAATCAGTCTTTTAATTAGTTTCGCTTTAAGTTTTGCAAAAATAGGTTACAGGGATAAAGTTTGTGTAGAATATGAATGGTAAGGAGAATGTGGGCAAAAGTTTTACACAAGTGAGTTCTGTTCCTCTGGTATCTGCTGTCTTACCTCATGCTTGTTCTAACACCTGTGACTCCAGAACAGCAACTCCATTCACATGAAATTTGCCAATTCAGCTTGTATCAAGTTTTCTGAACTTGAGTAGATGGAGCTGTCCGCTCTGAGAACAACACTTGTATTACTTGTGTTCAGCATTTGAAGTTACCCATCTAACTAGTCAATAAATGACCATTGGTAATGTCCCAGCAGCAAAATTCATTTTGGTGATAAGATATTTATTAAAAAATTGTGATTCAAAGTAATTTTAATCAAATAATTATCATTTTGTCCCAAGTCACCCATGTAGAAATACAACAGATGAGGTTATTGAACGTATGGATATGTATATCCTTTTATAACCCTCATTCACCTGGATGAAAAGCATATTTTGAGGGTTCTTAATTTAAGAGATCTGAGGTCCTCCCACAATACTCTTGACGCATTCACATGGATGAACCATGTGGGTGCTGACCTAGCACAAGAACATAGTTAAGAATCAACATGATTTGGGTGAACAACATAACTATTGTTTACAGTTTCAACAAATAAGCAGGAACATTCTCCTATCCCTATATCAGTGCAATTCATCTATTGAAAGGGTCCTTTCCCAGAACTTGGACCAAGGATAGTTTATCACATGGAACATTGTAGGAGGAGTACAGATTAAAGCGTATCTCAAAGAATTAGTCATCTTCAGGCTGCAGAAATTCATTGGTGTCATTATAGGCAGTCCACTTTTTGTTTATTTTAATTCTAAATCACATACTACTACTTCAATGCCAGGAGCATCCGGAATAAGGTGGGTGAACTTGCAGCATGGGTTGGTACCTGGGACTTCGATGTTGTGGCCATTTCGGAGACATGGATAGAGCAGGGACAGGAATGGTTGTTGCAGGTTCCGGGGTTTAGGTGTTTCAGTAAGATCAGGGAAGGTGGTAAAAGAGGGGGAGGTGTGGCATTGTTAGTGAAGGACAGTATTACGGTGGCAGAAAGGACGTTTGATGAGGACTCGTCTACTGAGGTAGTATGGGCTGAGGTTAGAACCAGGAAAGGAGAGGTCACCCTGTTGGGAGTTTTCTATAGACCTCCGAAAAGTTCCAGAGATGTAGAGGAAAAGATTGCAAAGATGATTCTGGATAGGAGCAAAAGTAACAGGGTAGTTGTTATGGGGGACTTTAACTTTCCAAATATTGACTGGAAACTCTGTAGTTCGAGTACTTCAGATGGGTCAGTTTTTGTCCAATGTGTGCAGGAGGGTTTCCTGACACAGTATGTAGATAGGCCAACAAGAGGCGAGGCCACATTGGATTTGGTACTGGGTAATGAACCAGGCCAGGTGTTAGATTTGGAGGTAGGTGAGCACTTTGGTGATAGTGACCACAATTCGGTTACGTTTACTTTAGCGATGGAAAGGGATCGGTATATAAAGCAGGGCAAGAGTTATAGCTGGGGGAAAGGCAACTATGAGGCGATGAGGCAAGATTTAGGATGCATAGGATGGAGAAGGAAACTGCAGGGACTAGGCACAATTGAAATGTGGAGCTTGTTCAAGGAGCAGCTACTGCGTGTCCTTGAGAAGTATGTACCTGTCAGGCAGGGAGGAAGTGGTCGAGCGAGGGAACCGTGGTTTACTAAAGAAGTTGAATTTCTTGTCAAGAGGAAGAAGGAGGTTTATGTAGAGATGAGGCGTGAAGGCTTAGTGAGGGCGCTTGAGAGTTACAAGTTAGCCAGGAAGGACCTAAAGAGAGAGCGAAGAAGAGCCAGGAGGGGACATGAGAAGTCTTTAGCAGGTAGGATCAAGGAAAACCCTAAAGCTTTCTATAGGTATGTCAGGAATAAAAGAATGACGAGAGTAAGATTGGGGCCGGTCAAGGACAGTAGTGGGAAGTTGTGCGTGGAGTCCGAAGAGATAGGAGAGGTGCTAAATGAATATTTTTCGTCAGTATTCACGCAGGAAAAAGACAATGTCGTCGAGGAGAATACTGAGATACGGTCTATTAGACTAGACGGGATTGAGGTTCATAAGGAGGAGGTGTTAGCA
>NW_025978841.1:0-6332 GCF_021869965.1 Rhincodon typus | reverse complement strand
CAGAATAAAGAGGGTTGCCTACTCCACTGGAAGCGGGCTGTTGGTCTATAATATTAAATGGTGTTGTCGGATCCAGTGAGCAATGATTTCACTTTTTGAAGAAGAGAGAGTATCAGATGTTTGTCTTTTGGACTGGAGGCCTATGGACAGTGGTGTCTCACGAGGATCTGTGCTGGTTCCACTGCTTCTCATCATTTATATATATGATTTGAAACTGAATGTGGGAGGGATATAGTGAGTAGGTTAGCAAATGACACCAAAATTGGAGGTGAAGTGGACAGTGAAGAATGTGATCTCAGCATAAAAGGAGACCTTGATCAGATGGGCCAATAGGCCAGGGAATGGTAGGTGTAATTAATTTAGATATATGTGAGGTGTTGCATTTTAGGAAGGGAAACGGAGCAGGACTTACACAGTTAGTGGTAGGGCCCTGGAGAGTGTTGCCGAACAAGGAGATATTGGGCCGCAAGTGCATAGTTCCCTGAAAGAGGAGTTGAGGTAGACAAGGTGGTGAAGAAGGCGTTTGGCAAGCTTGCCTTCCTTAGTCAGTGCATTGCATATAGGAGTTGGATTGTCACGTTGTGGGTGTGCAGGACATTGATAAAGTCACTTTTCGAATGTTGTGTTCAATTCTGGTTTCCCTGCTGTCTTAAAGATATTGTTAAACTTGACAGAGTTCAGATAAGATTTAAAAGGGTGTTGCCAAATTTGGAGGGTTTAAGATACAGGGAGAGACAGAATAGACAGGAGTTTTTTCTCCTGGAGCATCGGAGGCTGAGGATTGACCATATGGAGTTTTGTATAATCATGAGGAGCATGGATAAGTTGAATAGCCAAGGTCTTTTTCCCAGGGTAGGGGAGTCCAAAACTAGAGGATATAGGTTTAAGCTGAGAGGGAAAAATCTAAACAGGACCTGATGGATAACTTTTTCACCCATAGGGTGGTGTTGGTATGGAACAAGCTATCAGAACAAGTGATCGATGCAGGTACAATGACAAAATTTAAAAGACATCTGGATAGGTACATGAATAGGGAGGGTTTAAAGGGATAGGGGTCAAATGCTGGCAAATGGGACGATGTCAGTTTAGAATGTCTGGTCGGGTGGTCGAGTTGGACGAAAGGGTCTGATTCCATGCTGTATGACTCTATGACTCTATCACTAATGCCTTCTCACCGTCTGGAACTTGTAAGGCATCCAAGGGAGATTTTTTCTTTGGTTTGTTTGCGGTCAGATTAACATCGACTGGGGAATTAAAGAGACAATTAATAACCTAACAGTTCCGAACTATTTACTTAATTTTAACAGCCCACTCTCTGGGTTTTACTATTTATTTGAGGACTTTCTGACATTTTCAAGCAGAGAGGAATTGCGAAGTGGAAATTTCCACTTCCTGTGCTTTCCGTCAGAGCCTGTTAAATGAGTAACTCCTTAGGACCCTAATGCGCAACTCCTATCCAAACTTCTGAAATGATTATCTTGCCACCAGGAAATCCAGGTGATTGCTTCGGACACGGCAAGTTTTGAGGCCATATTTTGTTTTAACAGAGTCGAAAATCCATCAAGGGATAAGATAAAACAAAATCACCGAAGCTGAGAATTACACAAATTTCAGGAAATAGAAAAAGACACAAAACTAGCGGGCGCTGCACCCGGCAATTGTCAAGTTTAACCTCTACAGAGTTCTTTCTGTTTCCAATTATTAAATCGGCAGAGGTTTTAGTTTGTTTCTGGAACTAAAGACAAATCAAGTCGTCTCCCTGGATTACTATTCAATTTCTGTGAACCAAACTCATATGGCTGATGGTCCCAAATCTGTATGAGATGGTAAATTATTTTCAGCACAATTAACATTCAGAACAACAAGGTTCAGTTAAACTCAATTATGTTGATTGTCTCTTATGAGGTAGACACTTACCTGACGAAATTCTGCGCGCACGAGCCGACATCACTGCCATTATAGTTAGTGTAAGAAAGTCAAAGTCACCATAGAAAAGGCCCAGTTACGAAAATTAATATTGGTATCGAAGATGAACAGCTGAGGTCAATAATAAATTTGCCCTATTCAGGACATATAAAATAATGAGTAAATAAATTGCGTTTGGCTTAACACTGAGTAGTGTTACCAGTCGAATCCCACCTGGAATATGGCACTTCATAAATACTTTTAAAATAAGAAAACATGAGGGCTGAGGCTACCTTCTGAAAATATATTGAGGAGGCCTGGTCTTGTCCATAACAGTATCATTTATTTTCTGTTTAAAGTCACGATATTCCCTTAATTGATAATTAAAATGCTCATTGTGGCCCAGAACATCGTCAATCCTATTTTGCTGCATGTTAATCTCAGTTTTTCTTTAAATTTCCATTTCGCTGATGATATTTCTGTTCTTTGTCTCTCTGAATTCTTTCGAACTAAGCTGTCCACTAAGTCAGAGCTGAAAACAAATGCTGGAGATCACATCGGGTCAGACAGCATTCATGGAGAGAGAGCAAGCTAAAATTTCGAGTCGAGGTGGCACTTCGTCAGGGCTGAAGTGAAGGCAGGAGGAAACAGTATTTATGCTGTAGATGAGGGACAGGTTGTGTGAGTGGTGGGTGTAGGGTACTGACGGAGAAAAAATATCGATAGTTCAGAGTAAGAGATGGGCATGTGAGAATGGCAGAAAAAAATGTGCATCTGCCTGCCAGAATTGAAAGGGCAGAAAGTCCCACTGGGGTCGGAGGAAGGGAGAAACATCCATGCCAAAACTAATCAATGTGAAACTGAACCAAATCAAACAGATTTCTTCTGCACCTGCCTCGAATATTGATTAGCCTCACACTTATGGATGTTGAATTCAGTAGAAACATTCAGCACTGTGAGAATTAACACAGCTCGTTAATGGTTGCGATTGCAACTGCAAAGTGGAAACCACGTGTGGACCTGCTGTTGTTTAAGTAGATGGAACATTTCATGAGTTACTCTCTACATCTGGTACGAATTAATGCGTCTCTCGAACATTTGCACAATAGTTGCCTTCCTTCTCAGAACAGGGCGTGTGAACAGCTTCTCAGCACAGTGATTAACTCAGTTCTTTAGGACATCTTTCTGAAGTTTAAAGGGGTTCCAGCACCTAAACCTTTGAAAGGTAACTATTCAGAGAGAAAGAGTTGATGAACATATAAGGTAACCTCTTGTCACGGACAAGGACCTGTTCTTTTATTTCCTCATTTTGAAGTCAATGCTCGTTCTGACTTTTTCTAGCGTAATTGAATCTTTTCATACACACGGAAGTCATGAACATCAATTCAGCATTTACAATACTTTCGTGTGTCAACAGATTACCGAGAACACAACCTCTCTCCCACGTACCTAGTAAGTTACCTAGTATTGAAAATTATCATTCTGTCAATTAAGTTTCCACTACCACAGAATCAAAGAATCGTACTCCGCAGAATCTGCACACTTTTATCAATACAAAAATCCAGTTAGTTCTGGAGAAAGTTGCTGGAAAAGCTCAGCAAGTGTGGCAGCATCTGTGAAGGAGAAAGCAGAGTTAACGTTTCGGGTCCGGTGACACTTCCTCAGACCTGATGGTGGCTGGGAAAACGTCATTTTATATGCAGGAAAAAGGGAGGGGACTGGGTATGGAGTAAACGATAGCAGAGAGTCGAAAGAGAGAGAAGAGCAGTTGGACAGGCAAAGAGTTGATAACGATCAGGCTGGGAGGGTGAATAGTTGTAAATGGGAACAATTAGTGACTAATGACAGGTAGTGTGTAACTGCAGGCTATATGGTAGCAAGGTCTGGTGTGTGGAGTAGAGGGCTGGGACATGGGACAGTTTAGGCCCTAAAATTATTGAACTCGATATTGAGTCCGGAGGGCTGCACGGTTCCCAAGGGGAAAGTGAGGTGTTGTTCTTTCAGCTTGCATTGAGCTTCGCTAGAACACTGCAGCAAACCGGAGAAAGAGATGTTGGCCAGGGAACAGGGTGGTGCGTTAAAGTGGCAGGCAACAGGTAGTTCACAGTCTTTTTTGTGAGCAGAACGTAAATGTTCTGAGAAGCGGTCATCCAGTCTATCCTTCGTTTCCCCAATGTCGAGGAGACCACATTATGAGCAGCGAATGCAGTAGACTAGATTCTGGGAAGTGCAGATGAAGTGTTGCTTCACCTGAAAGGTATGTTTGGGTCCTTGGATACGAGGGAGTGAGGAGGCAAATGGGCTGGTGTTGCACCTTCGCCGGTGTTGATTCACTGGAAGTTCCTTGAGATGAAAACACCTACTAGTCATATATTCTCCATAGTTCACCGAGGTGTCCGACAGCTCCCTTATACTACAACAGGACGATATTACCTATCCTGCTTTTTGCATCTTACTTTAATCAATTTTTGAATTAATTAGTTCGTAATTCTTGTTCTTTTCAGTTTATTGCAGTTATTTTAAAAAAAAGGTTCGTTTCTTTTTCTTTCTACAGCAGAAAAATTAGTAAAGTGAAGTACACGAGGCCAAAATACAAACTGAATATCCTGGTATTACCGTGAAAACTAGAAATATTTACAAATATTGCTGTCTAATTAGTTGCTTTCCCTGCAGCAGTTTGTGATGTCTCTCTGCCACTTTGCATAGATAATGTCTTGCTATTACAGCACGAGGGAGTGCTGGATACTCAGGTGATTAACGGAGAATCCATCTGCAGTAAATGTTCCTTGCTCAAGGATCTTCAGATATGAACAGGTAATATTGCAGTTGACGTCTTCTGTGAAGGGAGGATTTAGATTCAGATTTATTTAATACTGTCACTTATACCTCGATACAGTGAAATGTTGCCACATTCTGGCGCCGAGAAATAGTAAAAACTGCCGATCCCCATTTCTGAAGAAGGGTCCCGACTCGAAACGTGAACTTCCTACTCCTCTGATAGTCTCTGGCCTGCTGTGTTCCTGCAGTTCCACACTGTATTATCAATTCTGTGGCCATCCTGGATTAAAGAATGAATTATTGAAGAAATTGTATGAGTGGTAAACTACTGAATATATTAATAATTCATTGATATTACTGGAGCGGAAACAGCTTCAAAAGTTCATGATACCCTCTCTGCAGAATTGAACTGGAAAACTTAAAAACAGTCAGTCTAACCTCAGTCGTGGGAATTCGATTGAAGATAATTCTGTGGGACAAAATAAATCTGTATTTGGGGAAGTAGAGATTAAGCAAGCCCAGTCAGAAATGTTTTGGTAAGGTGAATTCATGCATGAGCAATTTTGAATTTTTCGAATAGGTGATCTCGAGTGCAGATGGGGGGTTTTGTATTTGACATACACAATGTGGACATCAGGTTGCAGACTTGCTCACCGAGCCGGTGTGTTTGTTTGCGGATGTTTCATCACCCTGGAAGGTAACATCATCTGTGCACCTCTGGTGAAGCGTGGTGTTCTGTCCCGCTTGTTATTTATGTGCCTCGGTTTGCTGGCGTAGTTGGCATCACTTCCGGTTCTGTTTTTCAGTGGTTTGTATCGGATCCAGTTCAATTTTTTAGTTGATGGATTTCCAGTTGGAATGCCAGGCCTCCAAGAATTCCATGGCATGTCTCTGTTTGGCTTGTGCTATTATGGATGTGGTATCCCAGTGTAATTCGTGTCCTTCTTTGTGCGTGTGTACTGAGACCAGTGAGAATTGATCGTTCTCTTGGTGGCTATTTGGTGTTGGTGTATCCTTATTGCCAGTTTTCTTCCAGTTTGACCTGGGTAATGTTTCTTACAGTCCTTGCATGCTATTTTGTATACTACATTATTTTTATTGGCTGTGGGTGTGGCGTCCTTTACGTTCATCAGTAGCTGTCGCAGGGTGGTTGTTGGTTGGGGGCTACCCTGATACCTAGGGGTCTGAGTTGTCTTGTGGTCATCTCTGATAGGTCCCTGATGTACAGTAGGGTGACTGGTGTGTCTGGCTGTGTTGTGCCTTCTTGTTGTGGTCTGTCACGGATGTAATAGCGGATGGTGCTTTTTGGGTATCCATTACTTTTTAAAAACTCTGCATAAGTGTTCCTGTTCTGCTATATGCAGTTCGAGGTTGTTGCAGTGTGTTGTGGCTCGTATGAATAATGTCCTGATGCAGCTCCGTTTATGGACGTTGGGGTGGTTGCTGGTGTAATTAAGTATCTGGTCTGTATGTGTCGTCTTTCTGTATATGCTAGTCTGGAGTTCCCCGTTGTTCTTACGTTCCACCATTATATCCAGGAAGGGTGGTCTGTTGTTGTTGTCTTCCTTTTTTGTGAATTTTATTCCAGTGAGGATGGTCTTTATGTATTGGTGGATTTTTTCTAGTCTTGTGCTTTTGATACTCACAAA